>NC_056737.1:1633779504-1633979504 GCF_019279795.1 Protopterus annectens
AGTATAATGACTGTGTGAACTACCTTTCAGTTTGTAGCCTGCTACAGAACACCCTCCCTATTACAGGAACCCCACTTGGCATTCCTGAGAACACTGGAGAATATGAAAGTCTCTCCAAACACTATGTTATTGGGTGACTTCAACTACCCAAACATTGACTGGGAAAACTACTCAAGCCCAAACACCCTCACCCAACGGTACCTTGAATTTATAAACTCTAATGCAATGGAACAACTGGTCACCACTCCCACAAGAGGGAACAACATATTGGACCTGGTCATCACCAACAGGTGACTCTATGTTCCCCACCAGAGGTAAACCCCTCATTGGTAAGATCAGACCATAAACAAATTTCCCTGGACATCCATATCCCGTCCCCACCCCCAGCCAAGGAAATCACTGTAAAGAATTTCTCAAAAGCCAACTTTGCACTTTTCAAGACTGAGGTGGAATCCTTCAAAGCCCCTGGGCCAGAGGATAATACAGCCCAATCCGCAGAATCCTTTACAAATGCATTCTGTGAGCTCCTGCAGGAATGCATGGATCATGCTATCCCAAATAAAACCAAGACTCACTCCTCCAAAAACAGGAGACCGGTCTGGTGGACCCCAGCCATAAATAAGCTATACAACAGAAGGAGGAAGCTACTACATGACAGAGCAAAATCCCAAAAAGGGAAGGCATCTCTGATCAGTATTAGCAAGAAACTTCGATCCCTCATAAAATCATCAAAGGCCAGTTTCGAAAGAAAAATTGCCCTAGACACTAAAGATAATCACAAGGCCTTCTTTAGTTATGTCAGGAATATGGGCGTAAACTCCCAGATATGCTCTGAATTGTTGCATAACGGTACAAAATATACCGAACCTACAGACATAGCCAACATCCTGGCAGACAGATTCAGCGCAAACTTCTCCCCCCCCCCCAAAGGAGAAAATGCCTATCCCAACTGAATGTAACCTCCCTGACATCACAGATGCACAGTTGAAAGCTGCCCTCTCCAAAGCAAAAAACACAGCATCTATGGGACTGGACGGTATCCCAGGCTGTGTCTTACACGAGCTCCAAGAAGAACTGAACCATCACATTAAGTCACTGTTCAAACTTAGCCTTATTACAGGATATGTACCCAAAGAATGGTGTACAGCTACAGTGGTCCCACTCCACAAAGGTGGTGCCACAACGGACTCTGGAAACTATCACCTCATAAGCCTGACTAGTCTGGTCTGTAAAGCTATGGAGCATATTATCATGGAACTCATAAACAAAGACATTGGGAGCCTCCAGACACTGGACCCTACTCAATTTGGCTTTGTTAAGGGCAGATCTTGCCTCTTAAACCTAGTTGATTTTTTTGAAACAGTTACCAAAGCCATAGATGAGGGCAAGGTAGTCCACACAGCCTACCTGGACCTCGCAAAAACCTTTGACACAATACCCCACTCGGGCATCATAAATAAGCTTACCAGCTTAAATATCTACCCCTATATCACAAGATGGGTTGCAAACTGGCTCAGAGATAGAACCCACATGGTCATAATTGCAGGTGCCATGTCCGAATCCAAACATGTTGCAAGTGGCGTCCAACAGGGCTCAGTTCTGGGACCTCTCTTGTTCGGTATATACTTCTCTGAGGTTCAGGCTAACACGGGGGGATTATGGCTGACAAAGTTTGCAGATGACTGCAAACTGGGGGCCATAATCAAATCTCCAACTGACACAAGCATCCTCCAAAAGGGTCTCACAGAGACGGATGCTTGGTGCCAGAGCCACGGCCTCAAGCTAAATGCTAAAAAGTGCATAGTCATCCCCTTTGGGAAAAACAAGGTGCCCACAAATTACCACATAGGTGGTAATCCATTAAGTATGGAAGAAATAATTAGAGATTTGGGGACCAACGTAGATAGTAATCTCTCCTTTGACAATCACATTGCCGAAGTGGTTAGAAAGACCTTCTATATAGCCCACCTTATCACGAAAGGGTTCGCATTTAGATCAAGAGAGGTCATTGTGCCCCTCTACTCATCACTCATCAGGCCCATAATTGAATACAGTGCCCCTTTTGGGATGTACCTTACCCGACACCTGCAGCAACTAGAGAGGACCCAAAAGTGCCTCGCCAAGAGGATCATGGGCTACAAACAGATGTCCTATGCAGCTCGACTAAAGAAACTCCAGCTCTACTCAGTTGCTTACCGCCTACTCAGAGGTGATCTATGCCTGACATACAAAGCCATGTCAAACCCAGAATTAATGGACATGCTCCACCTCAAAAAATCCAAGTCCCTTAGAGCTACACGCTCCAGGGACCTAAACCTCAGCACAAAAATAAATAGGACATGCTGGAGGGACAGATTCATTTCCCAGAGGCTCCCCTCACTCTGGAATAGAATCCCAATTCATGTTAGACATAGTCCCTCGCTGACCCTCTTCAAGCTAAATCTGGACACGTGGATGGGAAATCGCAAATTCACCCCTGGAATCTCTTCTGTGTCCCTGCTAGACAGAGGCACAGTAAACTAATCTTAAAAGGGTACTTTCTGTGACCTACTTTACAGAGGCACAGTAGGCTACTCTAATAGGGAGGCGGAAGCCAAATACACTCTGGCTAGGCTTATAAATGCCCTAGGGCAGATAGCCTAGTATCTACCTATGAACCTATGAACCTATGAACAAAAATATCCTATTTGCCACTCACACACTACCCCTACTTATACTGCCCCAAGTCACAGTGTAGTGGAAATCCTGAGATGTTAAAGGACATGTCACAGTCTGCACATAGAAACATATACAGCTGATAGACCACCAGAAACTGGAGCAGTATGCAGAGTCGGATAGAAAGGGCCCATGACACTCACATGTACCCCCTCCCTACACAACCCAACTAACATTTACACACTACACTGCTAAAACAATCCTGACAGTCTGTTAACAATGGCCAGACATACATAGATGTCTCAACTGTACAGATTCCCACAGAATGTGCAGGCTTTGGCCTCATATGTATGGCTTATTCCTCATAACATGCCTGGGAGTGTGCTACATCACTGGGGTAATAGCAGGAATGAAGCCACTAAATAATGATGTAACATACCTCTGAACCTCTTAGTGGATGACATCCAGACAAAGCCTGACATAATTGGGGGACAGAGGCCCAAACACAGGGGCATATTGGAAATATTGCTGTCATAAACTGAGAAAGTTGCTGGTATTACAGGTTTTGTTGTAAAACATCTTTTCTGAAGGATATGAAGTCAGAAACAGAAATGGATGTTAGCATTAACTGACTGCAATCCCCAGAGTATCTTATTGATTTGCCAGGGACAAAAACTGTCTGGGCAACAGACCAAACATAACAGGCACACCTCAGGCTATTTTTCAGATAGACCTACAGTTGAGAGTTATGTCATCCATATAACACTGTCAGACTTGAAATCACACTGAAAATGCATGTCTAGACAAACGCTGTTTAACTAGCAATATTCCAATAATATAACATAAATACTTACATTCTGTCCCTAAGTCTGGAAGCTTCTCCCCCAATTAGTTGGGCTGTCTCCATAAGTCTTGTTGTAAGAGGGATTCCCACCTACCCTCTGTGATGCTGTAGCTCACACACCTCCATCATGTCCTCCTTACAGGCAAGGGAAAGGGGCAATGCACACATGAAGTACTCAATTATAGGAGTGTGTTGCCATGCCATTGACTATTGGAATAACAACACAGCTGTTCTGCATGTAATTAGCAAGTGGGGAACACCACTTGGTGCACAGGCCATTACCTGCTTATGACCATTACCTACAAAAGGCAAGCTGCTGCCTATGCAAAACAGATAAGTAGACAGAGAGAGAGAGAAAGAAAAAAAGACCACAAAACAAACCAAACAAAACCAAAAACACAACTATTCAGGACTACTTGGAAAAAAGACAGGTATGTGAAACAAGTAAGAATGGAATAGAATGCAGTAGGAGGTATGTAATAATGGGAAATAGGAAGTTAAATAAATATGTCTCAACAAGACTTGCTGTACTGGTATATTGCTGAACAGCACCTATGGCCATAGCATCTGGCTCTGTCTACAGTGACATAGATCACAGCTCAGGCCCCTGAGACACCACAGGAAAGGACAGCTCACATATGACTACTACTGGAGTATCTGTTGAACAATACTGACTGTGACACTGCTAGGCCAGCTACTGGGATGTTGTACATATCCATATATTACTTGTGAATATAACTATGATACACGTTTGTGTTGCAAATCTAAGAGACCTATGTAGGGTATATGCATAGTAAACTACTGTCGCAGCTGTGTGTGTTGAACTGCATGTAATACACTGAGCTTATGCCATTCAACTGTACAGTGTCCTGCTGTACAATAACCACAGTGTCCCTAATATTTGTAGTCATTTATATATAGAGGTGTGCTATGTCTGGCAAACCATTGGCAAATCTGTGAACACTGACATCAGAACATAATAGCATACTTATTAATGTCAGACATCCTCCAGGGTATTTCTGAGAATGCAAAGCCTACTGTGCTACCAACTGATTTAAGTATGTTACAGCAATAATAATAGTGTTGGTATTTTTGGGCCTTTGCCCCCATTTATGTGTCACATCATCCAGATGTCCTGTTCTAACAGGTTGAGAGGTATGGCTAAGCAGCAAGAGTGTAAAAACAGTGTACCATACTGACATAGGACTGAAATATATATATCAGGTATCACCTGTGCACATGTATGTATGAATAGGTTTAGTTGGAACCAGAAAACAACAGACATGAGTTGCAAGCAGTCAGGTAAATAACCTGTATATGTTGTACACATGTAATATGAGTGTTAGTGCATCCAACAGACATATATGTCTACAGCTACTGGTTGCTGCATTGCCCTGACACAGAAATGAGCACTACAATAAGCATGATAATCAGGTTGAAATTGGAGGTGTCCAACTGTGTTATGACCTCATGTCCATGTCCATTAGAAACAGCTATAGAAAACCTACATAGCTGTATGGTCTCAGAAATAGCTGACTCATAAAATCCGCCTCCACCAAGGTAGGGTAATCCCCTTTTTTGGACAGTAACGTAACCATGTAATAGGTTGTTATATTGGCTGTACAGGGCCAAGTAGGTGCAGGCACCAACTTGGAAGCATGTCCAGCTTTGTCTGAACAAGCATATAAGGTCACAGGTAAATCACAGAAAGGTTAACTATGAGTACAAATTGGACACATCCACTCCACCAAGGCCAATCACAAGGTCATCCTCACATATGTCTTCAGTCTAAGAGGCAACAACCCAACCCACCCTGTACTGGGGGTCAATCACAGCACATACACACATTCCATAGCTAAAGCCAACCTGCTGCAGACACACGTCAAGTGGAAACATCACCTCCCTGTCCCCCCATCAGTATAGGTAAATATGCACAGCACCCACACCCCTCCCCTCATCATGAGGGAGCAGGTCCATAATGCCTACTGAAAGGCAACAAAATTAGGTCTCCATGGGACCTGATACCATCCATGTCTGCATCCTACATGAACGCAGGCATGTGCTCTCAGCTCCATTATACATTGTAGTTAAACAAAGCTTAAGCACCATCGAAACCCCATCCACATGGAAGACGGCCATTGTCATCCCTCTACACAGAAGTGAATGATGAAGAGAGGATTATTCCATTTACCTGCCCTCATTGGGGGAACATGGCACATAAGGACCTGGAGTGCAGTGCAAGCTGATACTGTGCTGATAGCTGACAGGGGTATGATGTAGTTGTGAGTGGTGACTACTGCTAGTTAGTGTTGATGTGCAGGTTCTGTAAATACCATTGACAAATGTATGAGGTCCTGTGATGTGTTTCCCTGTTTATGTCTTCCAGGTGCAATGCATCATGCCAGAAATCCTGCTTACATGGAGGCTGAAGCTGCAGTAATAACTGACCACATCATCCAGCACTACAGTGTAATGTTTGGCCAGAGCCAACAGCATCTGCAGAAGTGGACCACCCTGTGGGATGACCTTGTCCACACGGTAAATGATGTCGGCCTGAACACATGAAGATATGGTCAGGTCTGGCATCATGCGACTGACCTGATATGCCATGCCTGACGAAGGGTTGCTGTCATGGCCAGGGACTGTACAGCCACAGGTGGGGTTCCTGCCATGCTGGCCCACTTACATTCACCAAGGAGCTCCTTGCCAACCTTGTGTCACCCACCCCAACATCAGAGTCCAGACACCCACAATGTGGAGGTGGGTGGCACCCAGACAATGGGTGAGGAGTGTGCAGGTAAGGCCCCAGTGGAGATCAATAGACTAGTGTAGCAGCCATACTGACATCTGTAGACTATATAGATGCATATGTCAGGTCATAATGCAGTTGTGGTTGGGTTTTGTAATGCACAGATGTGCCCAGCTATGTTGAAGGACAGCAAAATGTGTAGTATTGGCGCTTGTACTGTATTTGTGCAGAAAAGCTGCATTCATCTTTTACCAATGTCACATATGTGTCTGCTGACAATACCTCTCTCCCACAACTATGTAGCTCTCTCCGGTCTGGATGTGGGACAGCAGCCTGAAGCTGGTGAGTATGGAATTGTCCTGTTGTGGTTTGTCAATACCCAAGGCATGTTAAGGGCATGCATTTTACCATGCAAACAACTGTCACTCCTAGCCATATTGCATTATGTGCATGTTCACTTATGGTGAGGTTAACTGCATTGCATCACAGTGGTCACCACAGGGGCCTATGTGCAGGAGATGTAACATTTCCACAGCACACCTCACAACCTGTTAGTGCAAGAAATCTGGACAGAGACTGATAGAATGGGGGGACAAAGGCCCGTAAATAGGGACATATTTGAAATATTACACTTATACAGTGTATATAAAAAGTGTACACACAGGTGTTTGTGACATAAAAAAATGAGACCCCACTATTTCATTCCACACCTTTTACCACCTTTAATGTGACCTATAACCTGAACAATTCACTTGAAAAACAAACAAATCTGTCAGGGTCTATAAATGAAGGATACAAAACCTACAATAAGCTGGATGCATACATGTGCATACCCATCAACTAGTACTTTATTGGAACAGCTTGAGATTTAATTACAGCATTCAGACTGCTTGGGTACACACCTGCCATCAAGTAAAGAGACTATGAGTAACACCAAATAATGGTCTGCTGTCCTAGTAGGATATTCCTGACATTTACTCAGTTGCCTGCTACAGAAAAAGCCATGGTTTGCAGAGAGCTTACAAAGCATCAAAGGGATATCAGCATTGAAAGGCATCAGTCAGGCGTGGGCTACAAAAACATTACCACAACATTGCATATACCATGGAACACAGTGAAGACAATCATCAGAAGGTGGAGTAGATATGGGACAACAGTGACATTGCAAAGAACCAGATGTCCCCCAAAACTGATGAAAAGACATGACAAAAACTGGTCAAGGAGGCTGCCAGGAGACATACAGCAACACTGAAGGATCTGCAGGAATCTCTGGCAAGTACTGGTTGTGTACTAAATGTGACAAAACCTCCCGTATTCTTCATGACTGGCCTATGGGTAGGGTTGGAAGATGGAAGCATCTTCCCTCACAGAAAAACATCCAGGCCTGGTTACAATTTGTAAAACATTACAGCAAGTCTCACAAGAGCATGTGTGAAAATGTATTATGGTGTAATGAGACCAAGGTTCAACTTTTCAGCCACAATTCCAAAAGGTACGTCTGGTGCACAAGCAACACTTCACATCATCCAATGACCACCATCCCCACAGTGAGTCTCGGTGGTGGCAGTGTCCTGTTTTGGGGTTGCTGTTCATAAGTTGGAACTGGGGCTTTAGTCAAGTAGAGGAAATTATGAACAGTCCCAAATACCACTCACTTTTATCCCAAAACCATCAGGTGTCTACCAGAAAGCTGAAAATGAAGAGGGACTTCACCTTTCCACACCACAATGACTCAAAGCATACATACAAATCACCCTAGGAATGGCTCCACCAGAACACGATCAAGGTTATGAACTGGCCCAGCTAGACCCCATACCAAGCTCTGATAGAAAATCTGTGATGTTACTTGAAGAGGGCTGTGCACATGAGATGCCCTTGCAATCTGCCAGAGTTGGAGGGCTTTAGTAAGGCAGAGTAGCCAAATAATTCCAAGTCAAGATGTGTCACACTGATAGATTCCTTACCAAGAAGACTGCATGTTGTAATTAAATCAAAAGGTGCTTTAACAAAGTATCAGTTTAAGGGTATGCACACTTATGCAACCACCCTATTGTGTGCATTTTATTTATTATATTTTACACCTAACACATTTGTTTGTTTACCAATTATATTGCACAGGTGTTATGTCACATTAAAGGTGGGCAATGTTTTGAAATTAATTATTGCAGTCTCATTTTATATATTGCAAGCACCTGGCATGTTAACAAGGGTGTGTACACTTATCATATCCACTATAAGCTTAGAAAGTGTAGGTGTAACAGGATTTGTTTTAACATACATTTACTGCAGGTTTTTGGGGTCTGACACACAAATGTATGGCATTAATTAGTAACATCAATCCTCAGATCATCCCAGTAATGCATCAGACAAACACATGAGTTATGAGGAATAGAGCAAACATATGAGCCAGACATCTACATATTCTGCAAAGATTTGTACAGTTGTGAGGTATGTTCTGTAGGAGTTGCCACTGTGCTATACAGGTGAAAAGCAATAATGTTTACATGGGTGCAGTGTGTGCTTGGTGAAAGGCCATCACCTACTAATACTATTCACATAGCCCAGAGGTGTATATTGTTAGTGACATGGAGTGAAAATGGCTGCACTGCATACGTTGAGGGCCTTTCCAGAGTGTGTATGTTGTAGTCTGACTGTGTGTCATGCATGTCACCATTTGGGTATTGTGAGGTCTGTGTAATGCCTTTGTGCCACCTCACCTGTATGTGTCTGTGGTTGTGTGTGTGTGTGTGTGTGTGTGTGTGTGTGTGTGTGTGTGTGTGTGCGTGTGTGTGTGTGTGTGCATGTTTGCACCAGCCAGCCTTATAGTGCAGGTATTAATTTACATATATCTTCCCCTCAAAGGTGGCAATGGGGGTCATAGTATCTACCTGGTGTCAGTGTTTCTGCAGACTCTGACAATGATGATAGTCATAGTGAAGCACATGTGGGGTTGTCAGGGGATGAATCTGTGCCATTGGTTGGCATCCCACTGTTATCCACAACATCCCCACACCCAGTTATGATGCCTACACATATCCCATCCCCAGTGGCCTCTGATAATGGACATTTGGTGGGTGGTGGCATGGAACAGGCTAGTGTGGTGGCTATGGCAAGTGTGAATGTGCACTTGTCATAGCCAGAGTGCAGGTGAGGTCCCACACAGGTGGATGGACAGGGGTGCTCGAAGGAGGACTGCTGTCCATCCAGTCCCTGTCGCAAGTGCCACAGCAGGTGTCACCAGACACATGTTTTGAGCCATCATGGAGGCACAGGCATGTACTGACCACAACACCAGACAAATACTCAGGGTCTTGGATGCACATTATCCTGGTATCCGTGCCGACCTACAAGACCTTGTTGAGGCTACATGTGAGAATACTGAGGTCATGAATGGATAGTGGGGTGAGACCTTGGCACTCCTCAACCGTGCAATGTTTGTGCTGGATTGTTTGGTGGGAGATGGGCGGCAGCCACATGGATGTTGGTCAGCACCACAATCAGCTGAGGGTCTTCGGGGCCATGCACCTTCACACTCCCATAGCAGCAGTACCACCAGCACTACCAAAGGGGAGGTGCTGTCCACACCACAATGCAGCAGGCCATGGACACATAGTCCTGGCTGGTCCTGTCAGGGACATGGATCCAGCAGACAGCAGTCATGACTGGGGAGTAGTACTGGATCTGGCCTTGGGCCTGGTGGTGCCATTGAGACCCCTGGCAGGACCAGTAAACATGTCCGTGGGTGGAGATGATGAACTGTACACCCTGCCATGTATGGTCCACAGCTGTCCAATATACCCTTGTGTAGGGCAGCCACATGGTGTGAGCGTGCATACAAACACACACATATCACCATCACAGCTAGGTCATCTCCAGACACAGACACACCACCTCTGCATGGCCCATTCATAGAAAACCCATCTAAACACACACACACACACACACACACACACACACACACACACACACACACACACACACACACACATGATGTCAACTGTATGGCTCAGCCTAGGCCTCTGGCAAACCCACACAACACCCTGTGCATACAATGATACCTGTGCCACATCCCTGTCATCCATACCACCGCTGCAGGGACATGCTATATGGTTCTGATGCACAGGGTTAATTAGGTTCAGTTTAGCTATGTAATGCTGTGTAAGGTGCTGTCAGCTGACATTTGTAATGGGTACACTTCAGAGTGTGTGTACCTTTTTAGCCACGATGCATAATTGGTGTTAGTCACACTGACTGAATGTAGTCTCACATGCTCTATTCTGTTTGTGTTCTAGGTGACTGTGTGTCAGCAGGATGTAGCCCTGCAGACACTGTCAATGAGGGGTATGGCAGAGTGGAAACACAGCAACTGTGTCACAGCCGAGGTACAGCTGTATATGTTCACATTTACCAGGTCTGTGTAGCAGTTATTGCATGTGCCACAGAGCTTAAAGGGCTGAGGGGTGTGTACAGGTAAGTCTATGGTGGTTGACATCAGCTCTTGTAAAGTGGACAATAGTAAGTGTAGTGGGTGGAACACACCTCAAATTGGTAAAGCCCACACCCTTAGAGGATATTGTGTTGACCACACACACACAGAATATGGTTACACACACACACACACACACACACACACACACACACACACACACACACAGGATCACAGTTGCCAATGTTGGGTTTATAACTCCTACCCATCTAGTTAGTGGTAGTACAGTGCTATGCAGTTATCGCAGGTGGCATAGAACTAATAGTGTGATGAGTGTTCCAAGGCACCTGTAAAGTGAATAGCATCACATGCTCTTGTGAGGTATGGCAATGGGGGGGTGTACTGGGTGGGAAAAGACTCATAATACTGTCACCTATGAGTCTACATACTCACAAGAACTGCTATACACACACATGCACACACACACACACACACACACACACACACACACACAGACACACACACACACACACACACACACACACACACACACACACACACACACACACACACACACACACACACACACAGATTTGCCAGTACCAACAGCAGCCCTGCCTATCCATACTGTTACATAGCTGTTGCACATAGCACTGGGCTTATAGGGCTGAAGACTGTCTAGAGATACCTCTACTGTAGATTTAAACAACAGGCTTTGTAAAGTAGACCTTGGTATGTGTACTGGGAGTACATGGCCTAAATTGTAAACCATGGCCACCCAATAGCTATAGTTCTTACTCAAACACACATGGTGGATAGTGTACGCACGCACACACACACACACACACACACACACACACACACACACACACACACACACACACACCCACACACACACACACATTTGCAAGGACTGGATTAGAACTCCTACTTATCTAGTTATTGCTACTACAGTGTTATGCATTTACCACATGTGCCACAAAGCTTACAGCGTGAAGAGTGTCCCAAGGTAATTCTAAGGTGAACAACATCACCAGGCCTTGTAAAGTATGACAATGGGAGATGTACTGGGAGAGAATGGAGTCAAAATACTTTAACCTACAATTATACACACTTACTAACACAAATACACTCATACACACATTTGACAGGACTGAGATTAGCATCCCTGCCCATCTTTTCAGTCAGTCCATACAGTTACATAGTTCCTGCATGTGGCACGGAGCTTACTGTGCTGAAGAGAGTCAACAGATACCTCTAGGGTTGATGAAGACAGCAGGCCTTGTAAAGTTGATCTTGGGACATGTACAGGGAGTACCATGGTCTAAAAATGTAAAACCAACCCTTCAATGGATATAGTTCTCACTCAAACACATACACAAAATACAGTTATTGCGCAGGCACACACACACACACACACACACACACATTTGTCAGGACTGAGAATAGAACCCCACCTATCTAGTTATTGCTACTACAGTGTTATGCATTTATTGCACATGCCACAGAGCTTATAGAGTAAAGAGTACCCCACGGTTCTTCTAAGGTGAACAACATCATTAGCCCTTGTAAAGTATGGCAATGGGCAGTGTACTGGGAGAGTGTGGCCTCAAAATGCTGCAGCCTATTAATATACACATATAAACACTTACACACACACACACACACACACACACACACACACACACACACACACACACACACACACACACACACACACACACACACACACACACACACACACACATATTTGCCAGGATTCAGATTAGAACCCCTACTAATCTAATTATTACTACTATAGTGTTATGCAGGTACTGCACACACCACTGGGCTTATAGGATGAAGAGTGTCCCAAGGTACTTGTAAAGTGAATAACATCAGCAGCCCTTGTAATGAATGGCAATGGGAGGTGTACTGGGTGAGAAGGGTCTCAAACTACTTTCACCTACATGTTTACACACTCACAAACACGTTTATACACACTAATGCACACACACACATATGCCAGTACTGAGATCCATAGATTCATAAGTTCATAGGTATGCACTAGGTGAATGGCCATGGAGTCTTTACAAGCCTAGCCCATAGGATTATCCTGGAATCATGCCACCTGACATTACTCCCCAGTGTGTCTATCGTGTATAGCCACTGAAGTGATCCCCAGGGTGAGATTTCTATTCCCCATCCACTCATCCATATTTCTCTTGCAGAAGGCCAGTGAGGTGCTCTGCTTAACATGCATGTGAAGTCTATTCCATAACCTGGCCAGTCTCTGGGTTGTGAACCTGTCCCTCCAGCATGTTCCGTTGATTGTAGAAATGGGGTTGAGGTCTCTGGGGCATGCGGTGCAGATCGATTGGGTTTCTTTAGTTGTAGCATGCCTAACAGATCTCAGTTAGACATGGCTTTGTAAGTCAAGAAGAGATCACCTCTAAATAGCCAAGATGAGACAGAGAATAGTTGGAGTTATTGGAGTCTGTCCATATAGAACAAGTGTTTAAGGCTTGGGATCCTCTTTGTGAGGTACTTTTGCAACCTATCCAGTTGTTGCAGGTGTCTAGTGAGGTACATGCCAAATGGGCCATTGTACTCAATGACTGGCCTAATGAGAGATGAGTAGAGGGAGACAATGACCTCTTTCTTCCTGGATGCAACACCCTAAGTAATGAGATGTGCCACCTAGAAGGACTTTCTGACCACAGTGGCACTGTGATGGTGAACAGAGAGGTTGCTGTCAACCTGTGTTTCCAGTTCTCTTATAATGACTTTTGTATTCAGTGGACTACCACTGATGTGGTGATCCATGGGAACCAAGTTGTTCCTAAAGAAAATGGTGACACATTTTCTGGCATTGAGCTTAAGTCCATGGTTCTGACAACAGTCATAGGTCTCAGTGAGGCCTTTCTGCAGGATGTCAACATCACTTGGGGTGGTAATAATAGCACCCACCTTGCACTCATCTGCAAACATTGTCAGCCAGATTCCCTTTGTGTTGGCCTGCACTTCAGAGGTGTAGATACCGAACATGAGGGAACCCAGGACCAGACCCTTTGTTACCGCACTCATGACTGGTCAGCAGTCCGACATGGAGTCCACTGCTTTCACACTGTGAGTTCTATCTGTGAGCCAGTTTGCAACCCACCTAGTGAGATAGAGGTTGATGCTTAGCTGAGTGTGTTTGTCTATGATTCCTGAGTGAGGAATGCTCTCAAAGGATTAGAAGCCCCACCTATCTTGTTATTTATTCCATACTGTTACATAGTTATTTCATGTGACACAGAGCTTATATGGCTGGAGAGTGTCTACAGCTACCGCTACAGTGGTTGACAACAGTGGGCCTTGTGAAGTAGACATTGGGACATGTACTGGGTGGACCACAGCAAAAAATTGCAAAACCCACCCCCCAATGGATAAGGTTCCCACCCAAACACACACACAGAATACTGTTCTCTCACACACACACATTTGCCAGGACTGAGATTAGAACCCCTACCTTTCTAGTTATTGCTACTATAGTGTTACACATTTATTGCATGCACCATGGAGCTTATAGGTTGAAGGGTGTCCCAAGGTACTTTTAAGGTGAGGAACATCACCAGCCCTTGTAAAGTATGGCAATGGGAGATGTACTGGGTGAGAAAGATGACAAAGTACTTTAACCTACAGATATATACACACAACACAAATACACTCACACACATTTGCCAGAAGTGAGATTAGAACTCCTACCTAAGTAGCTATTTGTACTGTAGTGCTATGCAGTTATTGCATGCACCACAGAGCCTATAGGGCTCAGGGCTGCTCAAAGGTACTTCTATGGTGACTGACATCAGCAGGACTGCTAAAATAGGGCAATGGGAAGTATACTGGGTGTAAATGGGTGTCAAAATCTTTAACCTACCAACACACACACATACACTTTTACATTTTCCAGGACTGAGATTAGAACCCCTACCAAAGTAGTTATTTGCACTATAGTACTACTCAGGTATTGCACACACCACAGTGCTTATGGGGTGAGGGCTGCCCAAAGGTACTTCTAAGGTGAATGACATCAGCAGGACTGCTAAAGTAGGGCAATGGGAAGTGTATTGGGTGTGAATGGGCTCAAAATCTGTAACCTACAAACACACACACACACACACACACACACACACACACACACACACACACACACACACACACACACACACGCAGACACACAGACACACAGACACACACACACACACACACAGACACACACACACACACAGACACACACACACACACACACACATTTTTACATTTGCCAGGACTGAGATTAGAACCCCTACCTAGCTAGTTATTTGTACTATAGTGTTACACAGTTATCACACATGCCACAGAGCTTATAGGGCTGCATGTTGCCCAAAGGTACTTGTAAGGTGACTGACATCAGCAGGACTGCTAAAGTAGGGCAATGGGAAGTGTACTGGATGTGAATGGGCTCAAAATCTTTAATGTACAAACACATATACTTTTACATTTGCCAAGATTGAGATTAGAACCCCTGCCTAACTAGTTGTTTGTACTAGAGTGTTATGCAGTTATCGGATGTACCACAGAGGTTATAGAGTAGATGCTAATCCAAAGGTACTTCTACAGTGAATGACATCAGAAGATCATGTGAAGTAGGGCAATGGGAAGTGTTCTGGGTGGGAAAGGACTATAACACTTACTTCTACACATACCCCCACACGCACACCCACACACTCATATGCCAGGACTGTGATTAGAACTCCTACCTAATCTAGTTATTTGTATTATAATGTTACACACTTTTCACAAGCACTTTAGAGCTTATAGGACTGGGGCCAGTCCAAAGGTACTTCTAAGGTGAATGACATCAGCAGATCTTGTAAAATAGGGCAATGAGAAGTGTGCTGGGTGGGTAAGGCATCATAATACTTATACCTACACACACACACACACACACACACACACACACACACACACACACACACACACACACACACAGGTATGTGAGGTGATATTACAACCCGCACCTCAGTACCATCAGCAATGAATCTTATCTTCATGCTGGCATGTGCCAGTGGTTACAACTGGTATGCAATTGTCTGCAACAGGACATCACTCTCTGCCATTCAGGGTACCCCTGTGTCTGACTGACTGTGTGCGTCTCCCTGTGTGTCTCACTCTATCACTGTATGTCTCTCTCATCCCCATGTCTATGTGTATGTATGCTTGACATATTGTAAAATGTTGCCCATATATAGGTGTGTGTATTACATGCAACAGATGCACATATACCACATATTGGCCACCTACAGCTGGCTATGGGTAATCCTGTCTGATGGGTGTGTGTGGAGACAGTTAGATGTACATAACTGTGTGTATACAAAGACATCTGCACAATACAGATATATATAGTCCATTGTGGTTTCAGAAATGGGCTTTATTTATCTAAGTGTAGGAGCATGCCCAGTATGACCTTCTATAGTAAGTGTGGGAATCCATTCCAGGAAAAGTTGTAACTCCATTCCAGGGTGTTGTGTGCTACAGCCATACCTTGCAACCTGTTTGTGCAAGATATATGGAAATAGGTTGCCAATATGGGGAAACAATGGCCCAAACATAGGGGGATACTGTAACTATTGCTCTTATTAATCTATGTGTTGCTTGAGTTCCAGGGTTTATTTTACCAGACATTTTCTGACTTATGTAATGTTTGACATGGTAATGTATTGTGTCATTACTTACTGACAAATATCATCGGATCATCACAGTTATTTTCCAGAGAAATACAAGATGGATGATGCACAGACCAATATTATGAGACAAAGGCTAGACATTCTTGCACAATCTGGCCAGTTGGGAGGTGTGGCTACAGCCGATTGATGATGAAGCTGTTTAAGAGGTTCAGCACCTTGGTGATATACTGGCTGGGGATCTCCTGGTTGTGTGGTGTTCGTCTTACCTGAAAGGTCATATCCTGGTGTGGCCATACCTCTCAACTGTACAGATTCTCACAGATTATCCAGATTCATATTTCATATATCTGGTCAGTTTCCCTTAACATTGTGGTTTTCTGTCAAGTTTGTTGCAAATCACTTAGGGTTGCAGTCAGGGAAGAATGACCAAACGTAAGAGTTTCAGACTTCACACTTTTCATGACATCCATGCTACTACACACCCCCGCTGTTATTCTATTACCTTTCTAACATTAAGAGTGCATTATTTCAAAAGTGTCTCTATAGTTGGGCCGTTATCCCAGCATTATGTATGGCTTTGTCCAGACTTCTTGCTCTACGAGGTTGAGAGGTATGCTACTAGCATTTAGCGGCATGGCCTTTCATTTGCATTTTGTTGACTGTGTTATGTTGGTGGTATAGACCCCATGACATTTTCTACAATGGCACTATGGGTGAGGCATGGACATTTGCCAGAGGCTTGTAGGCCATTTGAGACTGCTGCAGACCATCTGTAGCAAGGCAGTGCGTTCTGTCACTCATATGTTCCCAGGCTGCCAGGCAGTGGATGCCCCTGGGTTGATAATGGTAAGTGAGTCAGGTGTTACTGACAATCACTTTCTGTTTGTATTGATCCATCCCTCTTGGTGACAGCAGGATGCTGCTTACAGCTAGGGACATACCTGCATGGGACACATATTCAGCACGCTGCATCATATCTGTCTTTCTATAGTCCATGAGGTACTTCTGACATCATTCACACTGCCATGGACCAGGCTAGTGTGATACCTGCACCTGTTGTGGGGTGAGTTGAGTGAATGTGTGATATGGCAGATTATGGCACCTGCCAAACAAGTAATTCTGACGTTCTCCTTCACCTGCTTGGTGTGTGGCACATCTGTGTGTCTCACAGTGGAGTCTTCTATTAGTAATATGTTGTGTGTTTGGTAAGGCCTTAGTTTTTGCAGGACCCTAGTGTGTGGAGTACGTGTGGTCTGTGGTATGTAAGTTTGGGAAGTTCTCTTGTGGTTTTGCCTCTGAGGTGTTCTTTACTTGGAGGTTGATTTGTTGTGAACCTCCACTTATGTGGGTTTGTGTTGTGTATTTGCAGGTGATGCTTACTGACTCCATACACTGCAAGACACCTATGCTACTGCAAAATGTGCTCTGGTGTGCACATTCTCCATTTCTCTGGCCAGGGGATCCCCCTTCTGTGTGTCTCTTTACCCTTCTGTAATCCTGTCACAGGCTTTACCCACAGTAGTTACTGTTATGTATTTGTAATTCTGGTGTGAACATGGTAAATGCATAACATCACACACACACGGTTATGGTCTACACATCTCTGAGCATACCTATTTGGCAGGTTGTCCATCATTGCACCACTACATCTGCTGGGGTCCTCAGACAGTTTGTGTTACTATGGTATTATGCGCCTACATGTTGGCCTAGCTGTCAAACTATCACTGACTCTGACATCTGGACAGGCCCACATATGACAGTCAGATGAAGGCCCACACATGGAGAGAGGGTGTTGATACTGTTCTGCCATACATAAACAGTTGGAGGACCACTTTGTTACTTGCTTGCTTTCTATTATGGGTGTGATAACTACTTCTCCACTGTCTGCCATTGATGTTTTGACATAACCTTTTCTTGTTTTGCAATTTTTTTGCAGGTAAATGCATTGTTAGGACAAGCAGAACAGATATACAAGGCATACTTGTGCTCCTGCTGTGACAAACTGCCATTCCTGGGGTATGGCTGTTGAACAGTGACATGTTGTCAGTGCTGACACAGTAAGTTGGCAGCCTTTTATGTCCTACCAGTGCACTGAACTTCAGGTACCTGCTGTGCCTAGTAGCACAGCAGGTACCTGAAGTTCAGTGCACTGGCAGCCTTTTATGACCTGCCAGTGCACTGAACTTCAGGTACCTGCTGTGCTACTAGGCACCATACCTCTCTACGTATGAGAGCCAGACATCTGGGCAAAGCCATACATAATTGGGTGACAAAGGCCTAAATATAGGGACCATTGTAACTATTCGCCTTCCAAATCTAGAAGGGTGATACAATAACAGATTTTGCATTAGCATCCGTTTTCTATAGGGGATGAAGTCTGAGACACTACAATCCGTCATTATTTTCTGACTTTTGACTTTCTTCGTTTGCCAATGATTTGCCACACAACCACTATTTCATGATAAGGACACCACAAATATGATGTAAGCCTCTGTACATTCTGCAAAAGGTCTGTACAGTTGGAAGGTATGGTAGGCACTGTGTAGGTTACTCCGTCCTGTGTACTGTTCATATGTGTGGGCCCCTGTCCATGACCTGTCCAGCTTATGGCAGCAATGGATATTGACATCTGGACAGTGTGTACAACTCCCACCGTAGGTGTTGCTGACATGCAAAATAGTTGGCACTGCGATTCTTGGAACATGGCCCTGTCTACCACAGTACTGTACCTAAACCAGTAAGACACAACAGCCGGGAGTAAGTGCTGGCCACATCCTGACAGTATTTCCCATGCATATACATAGATCATTGACCCCTGCATATTGTGGACAAGCAAAAACTTATCATGTTGATTGGGACAGCCCTGGCAATGTGTGCTCTGCTGCTATTACCCTACATACGTACATGTTAATGCATTTCTATGGGAATGTGGGTGGGGTGCACACCTGTTAATGGTACACAGTTGCACATACTGTGCTGATACTGGCTTTACATTTTGGTTACATTTAGCATAGTATTGTGCCCTGTCTTGGAGAATAGCTGCATACCACTAGAGACCACAGGTTAGATTGTAATGGCATACAATTGAGTTTCAGACTTCATAACCTTCAGAGCCTTACTGCAACTGCAAGGCCTGCTGTGATATCACTGTGTAAGTTTGTATGAGGTATTCCATCATTGTTGCCATTTGTGGGCCTTTACCAGACATTATGGTTTTTATAGCTGATTTGCTGGGTGAGTCTGAGGGGTGAGTATGGGATCCCCACATTGACATCCATGCATGTAACCTATGACCCCCCCTTACTTGGCCCCCCGCATATACTGCAGTGGGATTTTTTCACCTGGGATAATACTGCATAGTCTGGGGGAAGCCAGTATTGGGCAGACATTTCCTGGTGTCCCACACAGCTGTCAGTTTTTTGCTTCTACCCCAGTAGGCCACCCCATTCCATTGCATGCATGCAGTGATACCATAGATATGCTACCTGAACATACTACTCCAATCATTTATTGCTTAGAAGACTGACTTACCTTGTACCTGCGGCAGTTGTGGGGATGGTGGATGAGGGTTGACTCTGTCAAATGCATGCAGTACACTGCCTATACATGGTAAGCTACATGTAGTGCAATGTGTGTGGCATCCATTTTACTGTGTGTGTGTGTAAGAGAGAGGTGTCAATCCCTAGGTCCCTACTGTGTCAGTGTGTGTGTTATGCGTTGCCTCTTTGCCAAGGCCTGGGCATACTGGGTTCACCTCCATCTGCTTACAGGAGCGTGTTTGGGGGCTTCCTCCTCCAAGTCCCTCTGTGCCTGTGGGGACCTTGGCAATGGTGGGGGGCTGAGTGGCCCTTCCTCGTGCTGTTCCTGCTGCAGCTGTTTCTGCAGGATCATATTGTGTAGCATGGCACATACTATGAACAGGTGTGCATATGTGGCTGGAGAGTCCTGCAGGGCTCCACCAGATATGTCAGAGCAATGGAACCATGACTTGAACATCCCAAACGCATGCTCTGTAATGATCCTGGTTTGTGTGTGTGTTTCATTATGGCATTCTTGAGTGGGTGTGTCTGCATTTTTGATGGGTGTCATCATCCACAGCTCCAGTGCATAGCCAGCATTTCCCACCAGATGGCCATATGGGATGTCTCCCCCGGCAAATCCCTGGTACAGCTGTGAGGAATGCCAGATGTTGGAGTTGTGATAGCTTCCAGGGCTGCCAGCACACACATTCATGATAATGCCCTGGGCATTGCCCACAACCTGACAGTTGATGGAATGAAAGCTCTTGTGGTTTACATAGACCCTACCCTGGTCACCAGGTGATGCTCTACTATCTCCAGATCATGTAGCCCCTGGTAGGTTACCCTGGGTCTGAACACTCTTCCACTCCTCCTCAATCTATGGCAGATGTCAGCATTATCCTCATCACTGCCCTCAGCCTCTAGCACATACTGATGTATCAAAGCGACAGCAGCCCCTAACATTTTGTTAGTTTTGTCAGTTAAAATTCCCCCAAGTGTGTACACCTATGGTACAGAGTTTGTGGGAAAAACCAGACTGAAAGGTGTCTGCATAGTTTATACTGTTGTGCTGCAGATGTTGCCTTTGTGATTGGCTGACTATGATACATTCCAATTGCTGGCTATATTATTTGTACTTGACTACAACTCGGTTACTAGCAAAATACATTTCTGAACCTCACACTATTCCTGCACAGACGCCTGTCTCTTTAGTGAATTGCTAATTCACCTCATTTGCATGGTTTTCACCAGCAAATGAGGTAATAAGCATTATTCAGTTGTACTCATGCAGGAATAGGAATAGTGCTGCCAGGCTCGCACACTTCCCCAGGCTTGTTTACTGGATCGCTCGGTGGCCATATTCCATGCCGGAGCGGTTGCACTATTCTTACGCTCCATGTAAGCTTTATTGAATCCCAGGGCATGTGTTTTGGAATCTGGTCCACAAAGTAAATCTGCTTATAGACAGGCCTTACATAGAAGTAAGTCACTTACACTGAGAGAAGGTATTTCAGAATTAGGGCAGAATTACAATGAGAGCAATTCTTATGTCACAAAACAGTACTTTATCCCATATATCACTATCACATTTCTTTACTTTTTCATACTTTCCATATAACCATATAATGTCATATCTATATTTATACATTTAAATACTTCCTATCTTTATTTATTTTTAAACTTTTGCGAAAAATTCTTTCTTCTTTTTTTGCAATCCCCAAAAGATGTTTTGTTGTTTCTTCTTTACTACAGTCAACATGTTTTCTTTCCTCCATCATCTTATATTTCATATTTCTTTTCACCAGTAACGTATCTAAAAATTCTCCATAAAAAAATCCTCTGCAGCATAAAAACTTTCAAACATTTTTCCTATGTCTTTTATTGCCCATTTTCATATTCTTCTAATTCCTAACATGGTAACAATGAAAAATACATAAAATGATTTTATACCATTCTTTTCTTTTCCCATCAACCTCAATTATTTTTAACTTCCATAATTTCATTTTATTGTCATATTTTTTTCTTCCATCCTGTCCCATTTTTCTTTTCTTTTCCTTTCCTGGTTATTTCTTCCCATGCATTTTTATATTTTTCAAATAGCATCTTACCTGCCATTTATTTTTGTCATTCTTTTACTTTTCTCTTAGTAACCAAAATTAATGCATACACGTTAACTTCACCACTGTTTTTTTTTTATTTGAACTGCCTTCGTCTTTTTTATTATAAATTACACGTCTTCACACCTGGTTCAACCTTGAGCCCCGAATGGAAAAAAAAACTCTAATGACTTTTTCCATTTCCATCTAATATCTGTATCTGTCTATCTATATTTACATATATATCTATATCAATCTATATGTATCTATACATATATGTGTATGTGTGGGTGATATATATAAATATATGGGTCCACTTTGTAATTTCAAAAGTCCAAAATCTCGAGTTTAAAACTTGAGATTTTGGAATCTCAAAATTGCAAAGTAAAAAAAAAAAAAAAAAAAAAAAACAATAAAACTGTTTTTGCAGGGCAGCCCCTGCACCCCATGCAACTTAAATATACCATCTCCAAGATTGTGCTACATTGCAGAGAATGGTAAGCATAACGGGAGCACTACCATTCTCTTCACTGTAGCGCAATCTCAGAGATGGTATATTTAAGTTGCAGGGGGTGTGGGGGGTGCAGGGGGGCTTGACCCCTGCAAAACATTGTTTTACTTAGTTTTTTTTGCACCATTTTGTAGTTTTGAGATTATAAAATTTCAATGTTTTGAGCTCAAAGTATCAAAATTTGAGATTTTGGACTTTCAACATTACAAAGTGGACCCATAGATATATACACACATATATATATATATACATATATATACATATATATATATATATATATATATATATATATATATATATATATGTATATATATATATATATATATATATATATATATATATATATATATATATATATATATATATATATATATATACATACATATATATATATATATATATGTATGTCTATATAAATATATATATATATTTATATATTTATATATATATATGTATATACATATAGGTTTACTATCAAAATAGCGAACGAGGATGTTTTGTAGATGGAGCACTTGAAAGATGGATGTTTGATTTTCCATGTTGCCGAACATCTCTTTGTTTGAAAGTTCACATCAGTGAATACACAGTGCATTCACTGATATGAACTCAAAGTACTGTACAGAGATTGCTGTGCAGTGCCATTTAGGAAATGCATCCCTTTTCTCACTGTAATGTGATCTAGGAGTTGGAATATATAGTTAGCAGGGGGTGTGGGGGGCACAGCCCCCATGGGGGGGTGCAGGAGGGCTTGAACCCCTGTTTAAACATGATTTTAGGTGTAGCAGTTTTATTTACCTGTGCTGCTATATGGACATCATATGATCTGTTCGACAATAACGTCAAATCTGCTGAATTTGTTCAACAGATTTGACATTGTGCTCTGTTGAATGTTTTGAGTATTGCTATTTTTTGGCAGTGTTCTGCATAGGATTTATTTTGCCCCATGACATTTTGATAGGAAACCATACATGTACAGATTTATATAGACAGAGATATATATGGATCTACTTTGCAAGCTTGAAGTTTCAAAACTACAAATTGCAAATGGTCGAGACCATAAGATCGAAGTTTTTAAACTTTGAAAATGTAATAAAAAAATTTAAAAAATATTTTTTTTTACATTTTTACAGGGGTGGCAAGCCCCCTTGCATCCCCCACACCCCCTGCTAAATTAATATATCAACTCTAAGATCACACTACAATGAGGAAAACAATACATTTCCCATTTTAATTTCACTTTCCATGCTGTACAGCAATCTTCATTCAAAATATTAAAGTTTCAAAACTTTGATTTAATGGTTTTGACCATTTGCAGTTTGACGTTTTGAAACTTCAAGCTTGTGAAAGGAATCCATATATATATATATATATATATATATATATATATATATATATATATATATATATATATATACCATGTATTTCTTCTATTATATCTTTTTCATCCATTCATTATATATTAAAAAAAAAACTCTTTCTTCTTTATTCATTTTCTTATAATACTCATAACATATACAATCTAATCCGGGAGCTGATTCATTCTTACGTTCAATTTCACCTTCTCTGTTTCTTCTATTTTTTTTTTTTTTTTTTTCCATTTTTCTTGCTCATCTGTTTTCTCTACAAAATGTAATACCATCACAATACTATCTTCTTGTTTGCATTTTGTGTCTCCTTTGCCATTTAAGATAGCATCCATCCTTCTATCTCTCACTTTTACTTATTTTCCTAAATAACGGAAAAACACCTATTTCTTAAAAAAAAAAAAAAAAAAAAATATATATATATATATATATATATATATATATATATATATATTCACTATGTAATTTCGATATACTGAAATCCTGAATTTCAGTATTTTGAAATTACATAGCCGAAGACCCCAAATACCGAAACCCTAAAACTGCAAAATTAAAAATCTTGACACCACACTACAAATACAGCACACACAAACACATACCACAACTCAGCCCCAACTCAAATATAATATCCTACACTACAGATAAGCAGGACAGAAGCCCCCCTGCACCCCCACACCCCCATACTTATATATACTAAGTCTAAAATTGCACAATCAAATACACACACACAAGCAACTCACTCCCACACATAGTACACACCTTCACACACACATATCACAGTCAAAACACACACTGACAGACACTAAAGCCCCTAACCAACAGACATTCACATACATACTCAAACTCACATCTTACTATTCACACACCACAACACCAGAAGCGCTAATTCAAAATCTCCGTACTTTGGAATTTTAAATTTTGTGCTTCTGGTTTACCACTATTTCAAGACTTCAGTATATTAATTTCGAAATACTGAAATTCAGGATTTCAGTATTTCGAAATTAAATAGGGGTCCCATATATATATATATATATATATATATATATATATATATATATATATATATATATCTATATATATATATCTATATATATATATATATGTATGGGTCGACTGAAAAAGACCAAAAATCCACTTGTTCGAAAACAACAGTGGATTCTCGGTTATGTGAAAGTGCACGTAAATGAAAGTGTACTTCCACAAAGAACGGTTCAACGAACCATTAAGGAAAACAGGTGCTGAAGCACACTACAGCGTGGAAAGGGAATTTATGTGTTTCCCCACTGAAGAGCGATCTCGGAGTCAGTATATTTAATTAGGGGGGTGTGGGGGGTGCAGGGGGTTTTCCCCCTGCAAAAATACTGTTACTGTGTTCTTTATTGGTTCTTTGAACCGATGTTCGCGCAAATGCACTTTTGCTGAAGTGCACTTTTGCATAACCAGAGGTCTACTGTTTATATTCGAAGAAGTGAGTTTTCGAATATATACCATAGACCCATATAAATATATATATATATATATATATATATATATATATATATATATATATATATATTAAATGTATAATATATATATATATATATATATATATATATAAAATATAAATATATATCTATGGTTCTACTTCACTTCACCCAACAGTCATTTGACCGACATTCATTATAGAGAGACCAAATCACCTAAAGTTCATTTCACCTAAAACCCATTTCACTAACACTCATTTCACTGACAACTGATAATGCTGAATTTCAAACTACTACATATTCAATCATAGACATGTACACTTACAACACCTATGACTAACTCTTTCCAATACTTAAACATTACTTACTTACCCTCTTAACAAAAACTGGACAATACAAAACCAAACCGGACATTATAAAACCAACCCCTAGTGTGGGGGCGCTATGCCCCTCACATCCTCCCTAACTATATATACTAACTCCAGGATCTCACTACAGTGGGAAAAAGGGCATATACGTTTTACTTGCCTTACAGTACTCTACATACTGCCACTACTAAATGTCAGTGAAATGGGTTTTAGGTGAAAATAACTTTAGCGGATTTGGTCTCTCTGAAATAAATGTCAGTCAAATGAGTTTTAGGTGAAGTGAAGTAAACCCATATAGATATATATATATATATATATATATATATATATATATATATATATATATATATATATATATATATATACATATATATATATATATATATATATATATATATAAATATATATATATATATATATATATATATAAATATATATATATTTGCCAATGTAACATAATTTTTACTTTTTCTCTGTTTTTTTTTCAGAATCTGTTTTTCTATTTCCCTTATTTGTCACTTCCTTGTTCAATCTCTTTCTCATAAATCTGTAAAAATCCTTTATATTTCATCTTATTTCATTTCTATTCTTCTTTCAAGTTCTAAAATGTTTTTATACTTTTGCTAATACACGATCCACCACTGTGCCCAGTTATTTTAAAATGGTCTCATTGTCGTATGATTCTCCCATAACAGTTCTTTCTATCTTAGCATTTCTTCCTATTTTTAAACTCTGCACTTAATCTCTTAATCCCTTTCTCCTCATTTATTATTCCACTGTTTTCCCTATTCTAGCCTATTCTATTCTATAATCTTAAAACTCTGCTACCTGTACACCCCCATTATTTCTTTCACGACTTTAGAGTAAACTACATAATTAATTTCAGTCTTAAAAATTCACATTTCATACGTCTGTTCTACATTCTTTCCTACTTTTAAATCTGCACATTTTATTCATTCCTTTATCATCTTAATACCCTGTGATATTTTCCCTTTTTTCCCATAGGTTACAGTTAAAATCCCCTATCATTACTATAGATATATTTAGTAGAGTGTACGTCATTTCACTGAAAGTTCATTTTTCTTAAACTCATTTGCTTGCACATAATTCACTGAAAGCTCATTTCACTGAAAACTCATTTGACTGAAACTCATTTCATTGAAAGTTATATATGGTCTTTTCCCCACTGTAGTGCAATGCTGGAGTTAGTATATAAAGTAAGGGGGGGGTGTTGGAGGCATGGGGTGCATAGCCCCCCACCTATTTTAAATGTTTAAAACCATAGATATGGGTACTTAGAAGTCCAATGAATAACTCTTTCCAGAAGACAACACATAAGCAAACTATGTGGGGGGCTGTGCCCCCACAGCTGCCTTTACTTTATATACTAACTCCAGGATCACACTACAGTGCTGAAAAGGCTATATATAACTTTCAATGAAATGAGTTTCAGTGAAATGAGTGTCAGTGAAATGAGCTTTCAGTGAAATGAAGTAGACCCATTTAGTAACACAATTGTTTTGATTTCTTCAAACTGTCTTCTGTTTGTCATATAAGTACCTGCATGAATTCTTATTAATGATATACATTTTTGTATCATTCTCATATCAAAAGTCACTACCCTTCTTGGTGTTACTGTTGTTGGTACTTAAATTCTTATTTAATTTTTTATAAGAATACCTATACCAGAACATGTCTCATTTCCTACTGAAAAAACATTTGTCCCTGCCCAAACTGCCTTTCTTCTTTTCCTATTTTTTTATTTTCTTTTTTCATCTGGTATTTAGCAAAAAAAAAAAAAAAAAAAAAAAAATTAAAATCATTCCATCATTACCAAACCTCTTATATTGTTTCTAATGCTATTCACATTTATTGTTAAATTGCTATATCATCCTTTTCTACTTTGTAAGTATTTCACTTTCTTTTCCACCAATTTATTTTTTACTATCTTGTTCTTCTCATGTTTAGTTTCTTATTCTTCTTCCTCTTGATTTTCTAAAATTGTAGATCTCTTCTCTTCCTGTATATAATAACCTTGCTTTAAACTTTTCTAGCCAATTCTTTATTTAATCTTTCTTTACTCCCCCTTCCACATACCACATTCTCTTTCAACATCTTATGTACTAATATTTAGCTTTCCTCATCATCTATTCTTTTATTTTCTAATATTTGACTGTCAAACCAGAAGTGTCCAAATTTTTACATTTTGTAAAAAAGGTTTCCATTTTTTTTTTGCTGTATGTCCTCTGTCCTCACATTAGCTACATCTTTATTTGTTATAGACTTGTAGTAAATTAATTTTATCCCCACATAAATAACATGCTTTGGGTTGGCTCCAGTACCTAACAAGTCCTCTCTTACCATTGACAATTATAGCAGTTGAAATATGTTTAATTTTTCCAGCCTTAACATCCATTGTTGCACACACTTCCCAGCCCCCAATTCATATATTTCTTTCATCATATACTCATTTAACTTCATGTGCTTTATTATATAGTGAAATAAGAAACAGTTTTAACTTATGCTCCATATCTGAAGTTGTAAATTGCACATTTATTTTCTTTTTATTTGTAGTTCTAAGCTCTTAAATAGTCTTTCCATGGTGCTGCTGTATTTCTTCTTTCAGTCTCACTCATATATTTTCCCAGGAGGTTAAAGCTTTCAAGTGCCACTTCACAAAATTGTTCAGTTTCCAAAGAATTAATGCTCTCGTGTTTAATGTTAAACCTCAGTGGCAAAATAATGCTGTCTATAATGTGATACCTGTTGACACTGCCATCACTTTTACTTGTTATTCTTAAAACTGGTCATCTTCTCTGTGGCTGTTGAGAAACTACAAATGTTTGTCTCCTCTCAGTTCCTTCTTCCATTTTTCTTGCCTTGCTGTAGCTGCATAATCTCTTCTTTCTTATAACAACAAACCCTGTTGCAGAGATAAAGCCTTAAAACTGACTACTCCACCAGCTGAGAATACCTTTATTGTTGTTCCCTTCACCAGCTGTTGTTTGTGCTTCCAATTTTTCAGTTTCTTCCATGTGAAAAATTCTCTCCATCATGTCACTCCACCACACTTCCTCTCCTTCTTTTAGCTCTGTCTATTACATCAAATGTTTAAGCTCCAGGCAGTGCTTTACTTCCTCTCCTCCGAACAGTAGAGGAAGTTACCCAGAACCCTGGCCAAACTTTCCCTAGTCAGTATGATAACACTACAGGCCTCCACTGTAATGATGACACTGGCCTAGAAGGACTGCTCTGGTCAACAAAGAATATAAATATTACACATTTTCCATGTTGTTTTCTAAACACAGTCAAATGGTTTGCTTAGTTCTTCTAGACTGGCATGACGTGCCGTTTTGCATCTGGACTCAGTCAAGTGGTTTTACCAGCATGTTTATGTTATGTCAGTGAAGATGTGATATGATTCTAGTATTAATGAGCATTATAGGAAATCAGGAATTAAGGAATAGTACTAGGTAAGTGATTGATCACTTGGACAGTAAGATGCTTAACTATATGCACCTTTAAAGTTCTTTATTATATATGACTGAAATTATGTACTTATGTTTGTACTTTTGAAAATCTGTATCTATCTTGTCACTGCGTGTCTGGAATATTATTAATGCATTTTAAAGTACTTAATATATTTAGTAGGTATTTATATTTATTCATTGTATGCTGTAATGTTTTCCCTATTTTTATTTTTCTACCTTTCTGAACAAGTAGCAATACCATATATTTTCAGACACTTCTGCTCTGTACTAACTGCATTCAGGAAATACATTGTCTTATGATATAATTACTGTTTAGTTAGAAACTTGCAATTAATACACTACAGTTCGATTAGTTACAAACTTGTATTTAATACACACACACACAAACACACACGCACACACACACACACACACACACACACACACACACACACACATATATATATCTATATATATATATATATATATATATATATATATATATATATGTTTCTTCATAATGAACTTCCTACGTCAGATAATCATTTTTATTGGGGTAAAGACTATACACTGCTCTGATGATTTCTTTTATGCTGTAGCTAGTTCAAAATTAGGGGTTAAGATGCAGTTATTTATTGTTCTCCACAGCTAGGTACCATAGCCACCTTCAGTGTCAGGGCTCTACAGTGCTACCTCAGTGTCTTTGGATTCATCCTTTAGCCTTCTGGCTTGGTCAGTATGAGATTTCATCTTCCTTTTTGCACCATTATGTCTTCTCATGTTTCTGCCTACTGTACTTGCTTTCATTAGAGTAGGTGGCTGTTGTGCACATGAGCTGGGTGAGCATGTCTTGAGGTCATTAGCTCAGTATACTGCTAACAACTATACCAAATGACACAGCATTAATAACTGTATAGAGTTCTGAGCTATGCTTCAAGGTTGCTTTACCTACTAAGTATTCATTCACATTGTTGCCTAGCTGACATGTGTACACATATAAATCCTCTGTGTGCAGAAATGAATATTGAAATACCTTCTAATGTAAAAATATCCTTCAGAAATAGACATGTAAGATATTCTTACAGAATGTGTGCTTATATTGAAACTTTCAGCATCTCATCTTTTATACATTCTTTAACAGAAAAATAAAATACTCTGCTTCATTCTTAATGTGATGTCTACTGAAGGTCAAGGCCACATTTATTCAAGAAAAAAATTCCTTCATAAGAATATTGACTCATACATTCTGTTGAAGTGTGGCTTCACAATAAACTCAATGTAACTATGGGCAAAAACCTCCTAGCACTGTTTATATTGCCTAGTGTTGATAAACAACACAATATATGTGCACTCACTCTAGAAATAGAAAATATTCACAACTTTTTTGCCTTATTATGGTAAGTATTCATAACTTTGATAACTGCCATGTTCAAGGATCCAATCCATACGTAGTGGTCAGCTTTGATGCAAGGTATACATAAATGTCTATTAAGATGTCATACTCATTGGATGAATTATCCCCAATAATAACAGGACACTTCTTAGTGAATCTTTGACTCTGATCATAGCTATTATCCTGTCAGAATGCTTTCTCGTGAGATTTTATGTTATACGATAAAGACAAATAAAGTGCTGCAATTTACTTCAGTGTTGTCCTCACTGCACTTTACCTGCAGGAGGCATCTTGGGAGGAGAAAAACATCTTCATCTCAGCATGGTTTGCCTAGGAAGTCATTGAACAAGAGATAATAAAACTGTGGGATAAATCTGATATGCATTTATGAGCCTGCTCTCAACATTTTAAACATTGTTTCAGCAATTAACCACTATAAAGGTCAACAATTTAAGCACAGACTTAGAGCTTCTGCTCTTGGTATTTTTTTAATAAAAAACAGTGGCTGATAAACGAGGGTGAAAACATGCCTATCAGCTGGAAGCACTCCTTGGAGCTATAACGTGAAGTATAATTAAGAAAGAAATATCTTGTTAATAATTCCTAATGCACAAAAAGGCAATTCACAGTGAATGCACTTCACCTTGAGCAAGCATAAAAATGAGATTTGACCATGATATGAATATTTAAGTTCAGCTTTGCTTACATTAGTTAGATTATGTGAACATGCTTTTGTTTTTAGACTGTTTCTAATTACCCATGGGAAAATTGCATGCAATACATAATTTGTGTTTTGATTACAAGTACATTTCTCTTAGTGCCAAAAGTAGCAGATTCACTTTTAATCTGGGCACATCTCACATCTTTTTAATAAAAGTATGCTGAATATGTTTGATTCAAGATCTGACAAGCAGGAAAGTTTAATGCCCATCTGTGAAAAAAGTAGGTCACTTTCCTTCTTCAAAAGGTAATATGCAGTTTTAGACATTTAAAAGTGAAGCAGCATGTATTCTGTGTGCAGTTCTTTTCCTTTCTTTACAGAGGCAATATTTGCAGTCTCATAGTTTAGAAGTTTTAAAGTAGTTGCAATCACATCAGCTTTCAAACAATGCTCTAGAACAGCACTTCAAAGCTCGCACCGAGAAGTGGCAAGATTGCAGCACAAATGCCAGGCTATGCAGCATCATTTACAATGTAAATGCACATGCATTCAGCCTATCCTGTAAAGTATTGTTAACATAAATAAAACATTCTGATAAAACACTTGTAGTGACTGCTTACAGGATTGCATTTTATACATCATAACATGTAACAGATAGAATTCTAATCTGTTCTTCTTTAGCACCAATCCATGACTGTGTGTGGGTATATCAGGATTTACCCATGGTTGGTGCGATTTCTTCACAAGGGTGAAGCTCATGTGATTAAACAAAGCCAACTGTAAGTGTTATATTGATGTACCCACAAATAGGAGTGGTTTATTGCTATTATACAATCACATTTTTTAAGAAAGAAATTGTTTACGTGTCTTAAATATTGTAATTATGTAATGGGACTGCAGTGTTCTACTGCCTTTTGCAGTCAAAACATATGCAATGCACATATGCATGTGATCTGTGTTGGCACACTTGAACAAGTACATCAGTTTACTGCTGAAGCAAGGATTTTTCCTTTGTGGTTTGTCTGTTTCTCTCTTGTTTTTTTTTAAAGCATAACATTTTATAAAAAAATAATTTATGAGAGACATGACAGAAATAAGAGGAAAATGATGGCCATTAAACAAGTCTCTAGACAGTTGCAAGTATGATTATCATACTGCTGGTAATCATACCTCACAACTGTGTAGAGTTTTGTAGATTGTCCTTCATTTTTCTCATATTTTGCCCTGTCCCCCATAAAATATGGTTGAACGGTTGCCGCATTTGTAAATATGAACTCCAGCCACTCAAGAGGACATCATCATTGGACTTTTTTCTGTTGGATATTCTTGATTTGCAACGGGCACTCTGATTGTGTTGTCCAATCAGCATGCTCGTTTTGGAATACTAATTTTCTTTTATTGTTAATTTCTACAATTGCTACTACAATCCAATTAGTCAGCACCATAATATGAACTGGGGTCACTGAAAAACTAATCACTGCTCCTTAGTTACTTCTGTAGATAAATAACCTCATCTCATTTTCTTATTTTCTGTCTGTTACTTTCTCATAATATCCGCCTTATTTATTCTACACCACTACAGGCTTTGAAAGTTTTAATGGATGATAGTGGTTTTCCATACCATGCCATTTCATGATTTTACTTATCAGCATCCTAAGATATTTATCATTCTTTTTGTTCAGGTAAGCTTATAGAATGTCAGACTGGCCTTACCTAATTTTATGCACCCTCATCCTCACAAATGATTAGCTTGTCTGCTGTCATTTAACTATCAATGTTTTGTCATGCATACACTTGTATGTCTGCTATGGTCTGACTATCAAAGCTTCACTATGCATGCATCATGTTAAACCCGCTTTGAATTTATACATGAAGCATTGACAATATTACCCAATGTAAAATTGTGTCTTTACTTTACTGTGGCCATCTGTCATCTTTCTAAGTGGGTGAAAGTGTAGGATATGACCTCCTCAACTGCATACTTACCTCAGAGGGCTCTTTCTGTGTTTCTCCAGTGTATGGCTTCACCTGTCCCATAAATGGGTCCACTAACTTATCTGTAGGTCTTTATGCTGCTTTTGCCTTCATTAACATGAGGTCCTACTGCTTCTCTCATCTGTTTTACCTTAATCCTTGCAGCTCACTGTCACAAAATATTATCCAGGCTTTCAACCTAAAACTTTTCTTGCTTGTTCTAGTCTCTTCTCAATGACTACAACAATATTTGTTTTGAATGCTTTATTGGATAATAAAACTTTTGGTCATTACAATTTTTCATGATAGATTTGTCAGTTTTTTGTACAACACATCATTTTCAGTTCAGATAATCTTACATGTTATCAGAGATATATTTTGACCATTCATACTCATTAGATAGGGTCCTGGTCTAACCTTGTCTGTTTCCCGACAACCGACAAGCTTCCCAGTGGTTCTATAACCATGTGAGCTTTATTGACCCCTCAAGGTGATCTTCTGCAATTTGTCCTTCTGGCCCAGGTCATGATACAAAATGGTCTTTGGACCAGTTTATCTACCTGGTTAACAAATAGAAAATAAAGAAAATAAATAGGCATTTCTATGAACTGCTGAAAAGCTGATAGATTTGCTGTGAGCTGCAGAGTTGGAATCTATTCCAAACTGATAAGTACACATTTTGCGACTTAATTTGCACTGTGCTATATTTATACACTTGCCTATTATTTATAGTGGTGCTGTATTGTTTCTGTCTCTTGCTGTCTCCACTGTTTTTTGTTTCTCAGAGTAGCTCAGAAGCTAGTTTCAGGGTGGCGGTTGTTGAGCCAGCTTACATCCTAGCTGTTAGTCATTGCCTGAGGTGTATTTTCATTGCTGTAATTCCAATACAGACTGCATTTCTGTGAAAGGATGGAAAGCTGATAGATTTGCTGTGAGTTGCAGAGTTGGAATCTATTCCAAACTGATAAGTACACTTTTTGCAACTTAATTTGCACTGTGCTATCTTTATACATTTGCCTATTATTTATAGTGGTGCTGTATTGCTTCTGTCTCTTGTTGTCTCCAATGTGTTTTTTTCTCAGTGTAGCTCAGAAGCTAGTTTCAGGGAGGGGGTTGTTGAGCCAGCCTACATCCTAACTGTTAGTCATTGCCTAAGGTGTATTTTCATTGCTGTAATTCCAATACAGACTGCATTTCTGTGAAAGGATGGAAAGCTGACAGATTTGCTGTGAGTTGCAGAGTTGGAATCTATTCCAAACTGATAAGTACACTTTTTGCAACTTAATTTGCACTGTGCTGTATTTATACACTTGCATATTATTTATAGTGGTGCTGTATTGTTTCTGTATCTTGTTGTCTCCACTGTGTTTCTCCCACCCACCCTCCCTTGCTTCTGTCTCTTGTTGTCTCCACTGTGTTTCTCCCACTCACCCTCCCTTTTCTTGTCTTGGTGTTAATCTTGGTGGCTTTGAAACTGCCCGCCCCTCTTGTAAGTTTGTATTTGGATACTCCTTATCATTTGATCACTCAACTGAGTGCAGTGAGATCATATTCTAATTTCAGGCACTTCTACTGTGTACAAAGAGAGCATTTGAGAAGGGCAACCCCTGTAACCTCTTAATCCTGCTGTATTCCCTCCCTCAAAAAAAAAAAATATATATATATTTTTTTTTTCAGCTGCTCTTACTGTAACTGTCTTAGTTGCTGTTCTGCATGCTGTTATCTGTTCAGTTGTTATTACTCTGCATTTATTTGACTTGTTAGTAGCCTTCTAATTTAATGCCCTCTGCACTTGTTTTTTAGTCATTTGTTAATTTAATTGCATTTAATTAAACTGTGTTTGCTGTAATATTGATACACGTGTGCTAGCCAGCACTGCATTTGAATTGTATTTACTACTGCTTTAGCTGCTTTGCTGTAAAAAAAAAAAAAAAAATTCCTAGCTTGTTTCCTGCCTTTTCTGTAACTTGTCTAGTCCAGATACAGACTTGCTGTATCCAGGACTGTTTGTAAGCTCCTGAGTCCGCCCCCCCAAGCCTTTCTGTGTTGGAGGGAAGCCTTCTAGCTTATCAGTGGGAGTGGTAAGCACTAGGTAGTCTATCTACCACAGGAGGAGAGGTTTCTGGCCCAGAAATTATAGTTTATTGGCCGTTTGGGAAGCTCTTCCATCTCTTTCAACCTTCTGATTCAAAAACCTGCGTTTGCACTTGTTTCCTGCCTTTCCTGTTACCAGTCTTGTCCAGGTACAGATTTATTGTATCCAGGACTCTTTTAAAGCTTCTGAGCCCCCCCCCCCAAGCCTTTCTTTGTTGGAGGGAAGCCCTCTAGCTTATCAGTGGGAGTGGTAAGCATTAGGTAGCCTATCTACCAAAGGAAGAGTGGGGTTTGGCCCAGAAATTGTAGTTTATTGGCCGTTTGGGCAGTTTTTCCATCTCTCTCTCTCAAATTTCTGGTTTTAAAGCCCATGTTTACGCTTGATCCATACCTTTCCCGTAACTAGTCTAATCCAGGTACAGATTTGCTCTATCCAGGACTGTTTGTAAGCTTCTGAGCCCCCCAAGCCTTGTTGTTGGAGTGGAGCCTTCTAGCTTTTCAGTGGGAGTGGTAAGTACTGGGTAGCCTGTCTACCACAAGAGGAGTGGTTCTTGGCCCAGGAATTGTAGTTTCTTGATCATTAGGGAAGTTGTTCATCTCTTTCAACTTTCTGGTTTAAAAGACTGCATCTGCGCTTGTTTCCCATCTTTCCTGTAACTAACCTACTGGAAAGCACTAGAAAGCCTTAAACTGATAAGCCTTCTAGCTTAAAAGAGAGACTTTGGAGTGATTGAGTATCAGTTTTCTGTATTTTCTTGCTGTACTTAACTGTTTTCCGCCTAAACGCTGATTGTCTAGCACTTATTGCGATTTAAAAACTTGTTTTTTTCATATATTGTACTTATTTGACTGTCTGCATTTAAAAAGTTGTTTTTTGTTTAAATAAATTATTTGACTGTTGTAGGCTACACACTAAAGTGCGATAGCCTTTTCAGATATCTTGTAGTCATTTAAAGCTGTTTTAAGTGTACTTTTTACTGTTTTTGCCTTATCTTTTCAAAAAAAAAAAAAAACAAACAAAAAAAATTTCTTGTTTCCCGCCTTTCTAAGCTAGTGTAGTACAGTTTTCAGGCTAGTGCTGAATTCAGGGCTGTGTTACAAGTTTCTGAGTTGCCCATACCTTACTTGGATAGAGGAAAGTTTCTCTGTTCACCTGTGAGAGAGGGGAACTTTGAGCAGCCATCTGTCCCTGAAGGAGTGGTTCCAGCCCAGAAGTTAATAGTTTAAAAACAACGTTTGGACAGTTTTGTGCGCCGGGCAGCACCAGTTAGCTACGGCTAAATTATTCCCGGCTCCACTAAGTCTCCTCTTCAGTTTTTCATTTGAAACTAGTCTTTCAACCTAAGCACTCAGAAAGCATCCTACAGTCCAGCACTAGCTCAGACCTAATAGCAAGCACTAATATACCCCGACACTTGATTGCCCATCAGGGCAAGGCTCTTTATCCACCCCTCACCAACCAAGCAAATAAGCAGCTCACCCTACTATTCAGGCATGACCAAAGGGCAACTTCAGGTGTACTCTTCAGTCCAGCTGGAGAACCTGGGTATCCTGAGGCAATTTTACAACTGCCTCATGTACACAGACAGCCCTCTTCTCCTACCACAAAACACTAACATATGCAAGAGATGCAATTATACAGCCAAACTGGAGGCTAATTCTCTCCACCCACTTACATCACACCTCCAGCCTCACATTGACCTACTAAACCAGCACTGGCAAAAAATACACATAAATACATGAAATCATACTCGGATGCTCTAAATAAAAACCTGTAAAAGCATCAGAGAGCTCCAAAGCAGATACCCAAGAAACCTGCACCTCCCGTCACAAACCAGACAATGCATAAAACACAAAATCAATGTGCCGCACAATCACAGCCCTTAAGGCAAAATAACATACCTAACACACTAGTAATAGGTGACTCTATAGTCATGCACAGTGATGCCCCACTCACTAGGCTGGACAAGGAGAAGGTTACTGTTAGCTGCCTATCGGAAGCCAGAATCCGCCACATAACACAAGCACTCAGGTCACTCCAGAACAAGTACAAATATGACTCTGTCATTGTTCATGTTGGTGTGAATGACCTGAGACGTACCTCCCTGAACTACATGAAAAGAGACATGGAAGAGCTCTCTGATCATGTAGCCCAGGCAGGTATGACCCTGACCCTGAGTAGCATCTTGCCCTCACCAAGAATGATACCTCAGTATAAAGAAAAAAATATCAATTTCAACAATTGGCTAAGCTTCTGGTGTCATTCAAAGGGGATCCAGTGTCTGTCAGCCTGGGATGACATGCTCAAGAAGCCGCATTGCTTCACAAGAGATGGCTTGCACCTGTCACCCCTTGGCTTTCAAATACTGGCCAAGGCTCTTGCTGCCCCCGTAGTGCCTTTTTTAGGCAAGGCTCAAAATTCAAACCCACCTCCGTAAACAGCACAAGTAAAAAAATGAGGGTTATGCTACTCAACGCCAGGAGTTTAAATCTCAAAATGCATGCGCTCGAAGCACTCCTAAGTATGGAGAACATTGACATCTGTGCAGTAACTGAAACCTGGTTCAAGGCTCCAGAGAGCACTCCAGCACTACTGGGCTACAACTCATACCACACATTTCAGCCACAGAACACGAACAGAAACACAAAAGGAGGGGGTGTATCCACATTCAGCAAGGATACCCACACCTCCAGGTTAGTGGTGCAGCATGATACCTCTGAGATCATCCATGTGCAACTAACATCGGGCAAATCTGCAATGCAAATTGTGGCCTGCTACAGATCACCCTGCATGACCCAGGACCACCACTCCGCCTTTCTGGAGACACTGCAAAACATGAAGGTCCTACCGAACAAACTGATATTGGGCAATTTCAATTACCGTACCATTAACTGGGAAAACTACTTGAGTACAAACTCCCAGGCTCAGCGCTTCCTGGAATTTATCAACTCAAATGCCCTGGATCAGCTGGTAAACTCCCCTACCAGAGGCCACAACATATTGGACCTGGTCATCACCAGCAATGGCGACAGGTGTTCCGCACCGGAGGTCAACCTGTCACTGGTTAGATCAGACCATAAACTTAATCACACTGGATGTCCACATCCCACCACCACCCCCAACCAAGGAAACCATAGTGAAAACTTTTCTAAAGCATACTTCACCTTACTTAAGGCAGAGGTGGTAAGTTTCACAGCCCCCACACTAAAGGATAACACTACGCCAGATGCAGAATCCTTTACAATTGCACTCTATGAAAACCTACAAGGATGCATGGATCGTGCCATCTCTAGCAAAACCAAGACTCACTCCCCTAAGAGAAGGAAACCAGCCTGGTGGACCCCTGCCATAAACAGGTTATACAACAAAAGGAGGAAACTAGTTCAGAAAAAAAAGCAAATCTCAAGAAGGAAAGACATCCCTGATCAGTATCATTAAGAAACTAAGGTCCCTCATAAAATCATCCAAGGCTAACCTCGAAAGAAAAATAGCCAAGGATTCAAAAGATAACCACAAAGCCTTCTTTAGCTATATCAAGAATCTAAGTGGCAACTCACAGATATGCTCTGAGCTAGTGCAAAATAGCACAAAATATACTGAACCTAGTGATATTGCCAACATCCTGGCAGATAGATTCACTGCAAACTTCACCTCCCTCTCACCTTCAAAAGGGCCCACAACAACACTGGAAAAGTATAGTGTCCCGGAAATCACAGAAGCACAGGTGAAAACAGCACTTTTAAAAGCCAAAAACACAGCATCAATGGGGCCAGATGGTGTCCCAGGCTGCATCTAGCATGAACTACAGAACGAACTAGCCCCCCACCTAAACACGTAACCTCAGCCTCTCCACAGGCTACATGCCCATAGAATGGCACACAGCAATGGTTATTCCACTCCACGAAGGAGGGGCCACAACTGACCCTGGTAACTATCGCCCCATAAGCCTGACTAGCCCGGTCTAGAAGGCTATGGAACGCATCATCATGGAACTCATTAACAAAGACATTGGGAACCTCAAAACACTTGACCCGACCCAGTTTGGCTTTGTTAAGGGAAGATCATGCCTACTAAACCTGATTGACTTCTTCAAGACAATCACCAAGGCCATAGATGAGGGAAAGGTGGTTCACACAGCCTACCTTGATCTCGCCAAGGCATTTGACACCATTCCTCACTCACCAGCCTGAACATAAACCCCTATATCACAAGATAGGTTGCCAACTGGCTGACAGACAGAACTGACATGGTAAGAATAGCGGGCTCCAGTTCTGACTCTAAACCAGTCACAAGTGGTGTCCCACAAGGCTGAGTCCTGGGACCCCTACTGTTCGGCATATACTTCTCAGAAGTACAGGCAAACACAGGTGGACTATGGCTAACCAAGTTCGCTGATGACTGCAAACTGGGAGCCATAATTGACTCTCCGGCTGACACGGACATCCTTCAAAAAGGCCTTACTGAAACAGACACCTGATGTCAAAGTTATGGCCTCAAGCTAAATGCCAAAAAATGCATAGTCATCCCGTTTGGGAAAAACAAAACACCCACGAATTACCACATCGGCGGCAGCTCTCTTAATACAGAAGAGGTAATAAGAGATCTGGGGACCCAGGTAGATAGTAATCTCTCCTTTGACAATCATATTGCCAAAGTAGTTAGGAAATCCTTCTACGTGGCCCATCTAATTACTAAAGGGATCAGATCTAGAAATAAAGAGGTTATAGTGCCCCTCTACTCGTCACTCATCAGACCCATCATAGAGTACAATACCCCATTTGGGATGTACCTCACAAGACTCTTCCAGCAGCTGGAAAGACTACAAAAACACCTCACCAAGTGTATTACTGGCCTCAAACATATGTCCTATAGAGCCCGACTGAAAAAACTCCGGCTGTACTCAGTGGTATATCGCTTACTCAGAGGTGATCTCTGCCTGACTTACAAAGCCATGCCCAAATCAGAATTGATGGACATGTTCCACCTAAAGAAATCCAAGTCACTGCAAGCTACACACTCTAGTGAGGTAAACCTCACCACAACAATAAATAGAACATGCTGGAGGGATAGATTCCTGTCACAGAGATTCGCCATGCTTTGGAACAAAATTCCTAACTACATTAGGCAGAGCCCCTCACTAACACTCTTCAAGAGAAACCTTAACGAGTGGATGGGTAACAGAAAAAACACCCCTGGGATCACTTCATTGGCTCTGCTTGACAGAGGCTCAGTTAATTAATAAATGGGGCGGCGAAAGCCGACACTCTCTGGCTAGGCTTATAAATGCCCTCGGGCAGATAGCCTAGTACCTATCTATGAACCTATGAACCCAAATCCTGTGTCTCAAGCTGTGATCCTCCATTTGTCCCGTCACCTAAAATTGGCCTTAGCAACACAAGCTGGCTGTCCAGCACCTATTACTAAACCAGAGTACAGAGCAGTCTGTAGTGGAGGCAGCAGTGGCAAGTCCATAACTGTTGAAAAGTTCACAGTGTTCCATATGTCATTTTGTTTGGAAATCATGTCATAAAAACATACAAGTAAAAGGTGTGAGGGTGCAGTTTGCTGGAAAAATAATCTCTTCCTGTTTCCAAATGACTTGTAGCAAAAAGAATGCTAATACAGTAGCCTGCCATTCAGGACATTAAATGCAAAACATTTAATAAGGAGGATGTAGTGGGTCTAGACTCTAGAAACAGTTGAATCAGAACCAAAGAAATGAAATCATGCTGGTAGTCTGATGCACACACTGCCTTACATGTTGTAGAATGGGTTAGGGCAAGAAAACATAATTATCCACTGCACTGCATGGCACAGAATAAGCCTAAGGTCAGAGGATGCAGTCATTAAAAACAGATATGATACAATGGTATTTTAAACCTTTTCATCTGAAGCTGAGGACTGAAGGCAGATTAAAATGTTGCCTCATTTTAACAATAGTAGAGAAATCCATGATGGCCATAAAAACAGATTATTTTAGAGAGTTTCAGGAACTAAATCAGTAAAAATCCAATTAGATGCAGATATGCTTTAGGATGTTAAGTACCCCATTACTGAGACTAGCCATGGAATGGATCAGTGGGGATCTGGAAGGGTTAGGGCTGTTCAGAAGATGTATAAACAATAATTGTGCCAAAGCTATTCTAAGGTCTTTTGAATATGTTTAACGTTAAGTGGGTGAATAACATCATCCCCACATTGTTACATTGTTACCCTCTCTCCAAAAACCTATGGTCGACATAACAGGCATGACAAGTACTTACACCTAAGCTAGCAATACAGCGTGTGCTGTCTCAATGCAGTCCTTCGATTTATTAACAAAAAAAAACACCTGTTGACTTATTCCAAATTGTCCTCTGTCACACTTTTTCAAAAGTATGAATAGGCCATGTAACCAGCCTACTGGACAAATGCTGCTGGCTTTGAGTTATCTTGCATGATGTTCTAACATGACCATCATTCTCTTAGTCTACCTGACCAAGTGTAGCCTGCACTAATTTGTCATAACCAAGCCAAAAATGGATTGAAATTATGTTATCCATTCTGTTCAAGAATAATCTGTACCATTTTTTTTATCTGAGACAGGCATGACTGAAAATTAGTTCATGAATTCTGAACTAGTATGGCTTGTGGTGTACATAGTAGATAGTACTTTTTTCAGCACAAAATGGTCTGAGTTGCCTCATCCATTTAAGCCATGCATGGCCTGCAACATTTTGCTTTAAATGATTCAGACTTGCCTACATTCTATATCCTATTCTGCTCAAGCATTGTCATTTTTGTTCTGAATGCAAACATTTATTTGTCATTCGGCTTCTCCTTTATCATTTAGCAATGGTTCATTTCACAGACAAAGCTCTTTTACTGTTTTTCTTCCAGAGTTTTGATGGTATATTCCAATTCCAGGACATGTTCCAAAATGCTATTCCTTCTAAGTAAAGTAGAGTCAGCAAACTTTACCATAAAACTTATTATGTAAAATGACTTGTTTCTTTCACAATCCACAGCTTTTTAGTTTATACAAACACAGATAATCTTCAGTGTAGCAATTGAACCCAAGCAGCATGCCTTACATGAACTTCTCAAATACAATGCCATAATGGAACACCAGTAGTTACTTTACTCTATCTTGTCCCGCATTTTGCCAAGCATAACAGCAATGCAAAATTGCAAAATTCACTAAAATGCCAAGTATAAATGCATGCAGAAAGTCTGAATATTTAATGAAAAGTTATCCCTAACTCTTTGACAAATGTATTCTGTTACATAATAATTAAACATTCACACTACATTTTCATTAACAAAGAGAAGATGAAAATACATATGGCAGTCTAAAACCTGCCTTTTAGTAAGGCATCCTAAAAGATCATGTTAGGTCGCAGGGTCTATACTGTTCTGCCAGTGCTTCTCATTAAGCTACTGTTACTGCCATCAGGATGCAAATGGGTGCCTAGTGAGTAAAGAGATACCATACTCCGAGTGTCCTTGCCATTGATCCACAACCATTAGCACAGTGTAACATGTACATGCTACATTTATTCAGCTTTCCTTAATACTATCATCATTACTGAAATACAAAGCATTGCAGATTCTGAACTAAGTGACAGACAGAATCTCGCAGTGTTGTCAGTCCAGCTGTTATGTTTTCATTGATGCAGTCAGGAATGTAATCTCCCCAACCATACGTTTGTCTCAAAGACTGTTTGCTACATCTGTATTTTGCATTTTATCGCCTAACCTTGTTCCACCTATCTATTCATTATTGTTTTTGTGGCTTTGTCTTCCCTAAACTGAAGCACCTTCCATCCTTTTGCTTTGCCTTAACTCTTTTGACCCCCTGTTACAATATATTCTGTCATCCTCAACCTGGAAAATCTTATTGTCACTGCACAACTTTTTCCTGCTCTAAGATGAGTTTTAAAACATACTTTACCATAAGTCTGACAAAAGTAATCTGCAGTTTCTATTTACTCTGTTTACAGACAATTAACAAAATAATTTCCATCTCAAAATATAAAATATTCTTTGTCTTCTTCTTTCAGCTGCTCCCATTAGGGGTCACCACAGCAGATCAATTGTTTCCATTTCTTTGGTTGGTCACACCAACCACCTGCATGTCCTCTCTCACAACATCCATAAACCTTATCTTAGGCCTTCCTCTTTTCCTGTTACCTGGCAACTTCATCCTTAGCATCTTTTTCCCAATATACTCTGCATCCCTCCTCAGCACATGTCCAAACCAACGTAATCTTGCCTCTCTGGCTTTGTCTCCAAACCTTCCAACCTGGGCTGACCCTCTAATATACTTATTCCTAATCCTGTCCACCCTCGTCACACCCAGTGCAAATCTTAACATCTTCAACTCTGCTACGTCAAGCTCTGACTCCTGCCTTTTTGTCAGTGCCACTGTCTCCAAACCATATAACATAGCTGGTCTCACTACCCTCTTGTAGTCCTTCCCTTTCACTCTTACTGGTAGTCGTCTGTCACAAATCACTCCTGACACTCTTCTCCACCCACTCCATACTGCCTGTACTCTCTTCTTCACCTCTCTTCCACACTCACCATTACTCTGAACTGTTGATCCCAAGTACTTAAACTCATCCACCTTCACCACCTCTACTCCCTGCATCCTCACCATTCCTCTATCTTCCCTCTCATTCACATACATATATTCTGTCTTAGTCCTGCTGACCTTCATTCCTCTTCTCTCTAGAGCATATCTCCACCTCTCCAGGGTCTCCTCCACCTGTTTCCTACTCTCACTACAGATCACAATATCATCTGCAAACATCATAGTCCACGGGGACTCCTGTCTGATCTTGTCTGTCAACCTGTCCATCACCATTGCAAATAAGAAAGGGCTCAGAGCTGATCCTTGATGTAATCCCACCTCCACCTTAAATGCATCCATCACTCCCACCACAGACCTTACCGCTGTCACACTACCCTCGTACATATCCTGTACCACTCTTACATACTTGTCTGCCACTCCCGATTTCCTCATACAATACCACAACCCCTCTCTAGGCACCCTGTCATATGTTTTCTCTAAATCCACAAAGACACAGTGCAACTCCTTCTGACCTTTTCTGAACTCCATCAACACTCTCAGAGCAAACATCACATCTGTAGTGCTTTTTCCTGGCATGAAACCATACTGCTGATCACTAATCATCACCTCCCTTCTTAACCTAGCTTCCACTACTCTTTCCCATAACTTCATGCTGTGACTGATCAGTTTAATCCCTCTGTAGTTACTACAGCTCTGCACATCACCCTTATTCTTAAAAATCGGTACCAAAACACTTTTTCTCCATTCCTCAGGCATCCTCTCACTTTCCAAGATTTTATTAAACAATCGAGTTAAAAACTGAACTGCCATTTCACCTAAACATCTCCATGCTTCCACAGGTATGTCATCTGGGCCAACAGCCTTTCCGTTCTTCATCCTCTTCATAACTATCCTTACTTCCTCCTTGCTAATCCACTGCACTTCATGATTCACTATCCACACATCATCCAACCTTCTCTCCCTCTCATTCTCTGCATTCATCAACCCCTCAAAGTACTCTTTCCATCTGCTCAATACACTCTGCTCACTTGTGAGTACATTTCCCTCATTATCCTTTATCACCCTTACCTGCTGCACATCTTTACTAGCTCGGTCACTCTGTCTAGCCAAACGGTACAGGTCCTTTTCTCCCTCCTTAGTGTCCAACCTTTTATACAACTCTTCATATGCCTTATCCTTAGCCTTTGCCACCTCTCTCTTTGCCATGCACCTCATCTCCTTATACTCTTGTCTACTTTCTTCTTCTCTTTGACAATCCCACTTCTTCGCCAACCTCTTTCTCTGTATAGTCTCCTGTACTTCTTCATTCCACCACCAGGTCTCCTTGTCCTCCTTCCTCTTTCCAGATGTCACACCAAGCACCTTTCAAGCCATCTCTCTTACTAGCTCTGCTGTAGTTACCCAGCTTCACTGCCACCCATTTCCTGTCTTAACTCTTCCCTGAACATCACTTCACAATTACCCTTTTCCAATTTCCACCATTTGATCCTTAGTGCAGCCCTCACACTCATCCTCCTCTTCTTGATCACCAATGTCATCCTACAAACCACCATCCTATGCTGCCTAACTACACTTTCCCCTGCCACCACTTTATAGTCTCCAATCTCCTACAGATTGGCACTTGTACATAAGATATAATCCACCTGTGTGCATTTTCCTCCACTCTTGTATGTCACCCTATGCTACCCCCTCTTGTTAAAGTATGTATTCATCACAGCCATGTCCATCCTTTTCGCAAAATTCACTACCATCTGACCTTCTGCATTCCTTTGCGTAACACCATACCTACCCATCACTTCCTCATCCCCTCTGTTCCCTTCACCAACTTGCCCATTGAAATCTGCTCCAATCACCAGTCTCTCACCCTTGGGTACAGTCATCACCACCTCATCCAACTCACTCCAAAATTTTTCTTTCTCATCCATTACACACCCAACTTGTAGAGCATATGCACTAACAACATTCATTTACACCATCATTTTCCAGCTTCATAAACATCACTCTATCCAACACTCTTTTCACCTCCAAAACACTCTTAGCACACTGTTCCTTCAGGATAATGCCTACGCCATTTCTCCTCCCATCCACACCATGATAAAACAATTTAAAATCACGTCCGATTCACCTAGCCTTGCTCCCCTTCCATCTGGTCTCTTGCACACACAATATACCAACCTTTCTTCAGTCCATCATATCAGCTAGCTCTCTCCCTATACCAGTCATACTGCCAACATTCAAAGTTCTGACCCTCCCTTTCACAGTCCTAGCCTTTACCGGCCTTCGGGCATTCCTTCACCCTCTTCTCCTCCTTCAGCCAACAGTATCCCAATTTCCGCCAGCACACTGTTGGCCAACAGTACTGGTGGTGGTCGTTGTTAACCTGGGCCTCGACCGATCCGGTATGTATTTCTGTACTGTTGCCTGCATGTATGATTTGGCAAAATTTTATGCTGGATGCCCTTCCTGATGCAACCCTTCCCATTTATCCAGGCTTGGGACTGGCACAAAGAAATGCACTGCCTTGTGCATCCCCAGTGACACTAGTAAAATCAGTATGAGCAACTGATTTACAGTAATGACAAAGATATTTGTTTTTATTTGCTCTGTAATTGTAAAATGCTATTTATGAATTTCAAAAACTTCAGCTAAACATATTTGACTTGGGATACATTTTTGTTTTTCGTTTAGATGCACAGGTCTTTCTAAAGAATATTTATATCAATTATAAAATAGGCCACATAAGAGTCTGGTTACTACAGAGTTTTGCAACAGTACTAGAAATTATTTAAATGAATATTCTCTGTATTTAGATAAGCAGCCAGTATGTTTAGAAGCATTTATTATATTGTATTTTATTTTTATTTATTGGTAAAGTGGGTAAGCCCACTATAAAAAAAGTATGCATTTTCAGGGTTGCCAGGAGCACTGTCTGGTTAAGTGACATATTCAGCATCACAAAATTAAAACATGTAGACAGAAAGAATAAAACCCTGCACTACAGGAAGCAGCTTATTAACAGCATGCAGACTTTACCTTGAAAACATGTGCACCTTCTATTTACCTGATTAACAGTGATCAACACTCTTGTGGTAATAAGAGGTGTTCTACATAGTGTATATCTCTGTTGTTCTCATTCTGGTATTAGAGAAGTAGAAGGCTTTGTGAAACTGTCTGCCAGAAAACATTTCATCTAATCCTAACCTACACTACATATACCAATCTACAGCAGTAAAAATAAGGAAATGCTGCCATTTTGTAATCACTGATGTTGTTTCTTATAGAGTTTTAAATAAATCAGAGGATTGTGGTTGGGGTGACACACCCAAATCAGTGTAAATGAGTTAGGTCATTGTTCCCCTGTACTCTTCACTTATCAGACCAATGATCGAGTACAATGCCCCATTCGGGATGTATCTCACCCGACATCTGCAGCAATTGGAGAGACCCCAAAAGTTCTTCACCAAAAGGATAAAGGGACTCCAAAATCTGTCATATGCTGCCAGATTGAAGAAACTCCAGCTCTACTCAGTCGCATACCGTCTGCTCAGAGGTGACATGTGCCTGACATACAAGGCCATGTCCAACCCGGAATTAATGGACATGCTCCACCTCAAAAAATCCAAATCCACCAAAACCACTAGAGCAAGCGACTTAAACCTTAGCACGGATATAAATAGGACATGCTGGAGGGATAGATTTATCACTCAGAGACTCCCTATGCTGTGGAATAAAATCTCGGTCCATGTGAGGCAGAGCACCTCGCTGACTCTGTTCAAGAGAAATCTAGACCTGTGGATGGGAGATCGTAGGTTTACCCCGGGAATCATCTCTGTGTCACTGCTGGACAGAGGCACAACAAACTAATGGGCACAGTATTTTTTCATATAAGGGGTGGCGTAAGCCACAAAAATTTGGGCTAGGCTTATAAATGCCTTAGGGCAGATAGCCTAGTATAAACCTATGAACCTATGAACCTATGAAAGTGCCTGTGTTCATATATAGTAGAATATCTTAGCTGAAGTTTGCATTAGAACACTATTTTTCGATCAGTTGTGTTTAGATACAATCAGTTTAAATCCATCATTTATATGTCTTTTTCATGGACTTGCCATAGTTCAGCTCAGTAACTGTTTTGAACTGTCAGGACATGATAGACCAAACCCTTTAATACAGAGACTGAATGGACAAAAAATGGACTTGCATATATCAAGTGTGTGACGGCCATTTCTTGGACTATTCCCTTTTCTCTGAGATATGGCAGTCTCAGTGTTGATATACATGTAAGTATTTTGGGGAGTGTCAGGCTTGCTCCCTTGCAAAAAAGAAGTTTAAAGGAGAAGAGAAATGTTCAAAATTCACTCTTAACCTGCATTTTTGGTAATTTTTTTGGTGTGTCAGCAATTGGCATTTTTGACTGCTGATATTTCAATAGGTAGCCGTGGACCCACTCTTCACTGATCACAATCCAGTAAATCTTGACTCAGTAAACCTTGGAAATGGGCTTTAATATTAGTTTTGCAGGAAGGGGGTATTCTGACAAACTGAGCTTTTATGAACTGTGATTGATGGGCCATGAGTGAGTTAACTATCATTGTGACTGATAGACCGTGAGTGAGTTAACTAATAAATGCATGATCATAGGTACTGCAACCATACACACACACACACACACACACACACACACACACACACACACACACACACACACACACACACACACACACACACACGTTTATATCTATTTCTGTTGATATATCTATATCTATTGCCATCTCTCTAACTATATATACATATACATATATAAACAAAAGCACAACAAACATGACAAACTGATAAAAAATACCAAAGGCAGCTAATAATTCACCAAAACAGGATTTATGTTAGCCCTTTCATCCACATAAAATACATGAACTTCTTCAGAGAAATACCTAGAACATACTACAGACTTTAAATATCCAAACCAATTATAACATGGATATTTAAAGTCTGTAGTATGTTCTAGGTATTTTTCTGAAAAAGTTCATGTACTTTATGTGGACAAAAGCGTTAACATAGATCCTGTTTTGGTGAATTATTCGCTGCCTTTGGTGTTTTTTATGTATACATATATGTGTATGTGAAGGATGGCAGCACCTCAAAACAGGTTACTTGAAGATTATAGAACAAATATGCGGCCAAGCCAGGTATGGAAATAAGGTACATAAGGAAAAGGTGGTGGTGGAATGAAGAAGTCTAAGAAGTTATCAAAGGAAAGACAGAGTACACGAAAAATTGTGAGGTAGGAAAGAGGACCATTCTAAGAAGGTATACTGACTGCTTTACAAAGAGGGCAAGAGATGTATTGAATAAAACAATTAAGTCATTAGAGGTGCTTTACCAGCTTTTGGAATGTGACTCAACATGCGGAAGAAATACATTCTCTGCAGGATTTAATAAACTCTGTGTAGGCTCCGGGTAGAGCCTACATGGAGTATATCCATGTAAATGAAGTAGTGCCTGTGATACGCAATGAATATTAATGAAGGATTGCATAGTTAAACAAGGTTTCACGGTGCACACCAGTGCCACTGGCCATGAAATTTCTCTGTAAAGGCAGAAAGCACTACTCAACTATACAGATTTTCTCAGAATGTCCAGATGTTTACCTCATATTTTTGCTCTGTTACTCATAAAACTGTGGTTTTCTGGCAAATCATTGTCAACTCTTTGACGACTGATATCAGAAAATAATGACGTACATTTGAGATTCAGACTTCATACACATCAGAAAATTCATGATAATGCAAAAACTTTCTGAGTGTGTAAGAAGAATATGTAAAATTGTCCCGTATTTGTGCCTTTGTCCATCCATTATTTATGGCTTGGTCCCGATGTCTTACTCTAACAGGTTGAGAGGTGTACACTTCAGTGTAAGTTTGCTAAATGCAACAGGCTGATTACAGGGCAATTTCCTATCCCGTGTTTGATATATTTTAGAATTATTCTCAGTTAATATTGTATGCATAATTATTTACTGTTCCCTCTGTTTTCTTCCTTTTTTTTTTTTTTTTTTTTTTTTAATTTCCCAAGTTTGCTTGATGCACTGCTTGTTTGCGCGACTGGACCACTGATGTATCAGCTGTGACCCAGACATCCAAAAATTAAATCTGGATGCATTCAGTTAATACTGCTGTACATTGCTGGGCATCACTCAAACCCAGTAAGCATCGCTGTGCTAGTCTAATACAGTAAAGTTAACAATGAGCACTAATATAGGGGATCTCATGTAACTAATTCTATGGTTGACAGGCGTTAAATGCCAAATAAATCCAGAAACAAGTTTGAAGGAAGCACACAAGGTCACAGTACCTGTTTAAAGTCACAAAAGTTTAATGTCACAAAAATAAACGCTGAAAACACTCCACATACGTTTTTGTTCTCAGGGACTTCATCAGAATAAATAATTTAACAGCTAAAGCCCCCTAAATAGTTCCCCCACCCATAAAATACCCAATAAAACAACAGAATGAAATTTTAAAATAATCTCACAATGCATTTCCACCTAGTGGAAAAAATCATATTGACAATCCCTAAAAACTCTATTCTTATAATAAAATATAATAACCTAAACATCCCTCCACAAATATAAGCCACATCTACATAACAAATAAGTAATAATTACATTTGTAAAAGGTTATTACATTTAAAAAAAATACATATTATAGCTTAGCAGACCTAAGTCTAAATAGATGTGCTAGTGAAATGTTTTTGTTTAGCCCGGGGGTCCTGCCTGCATCTAGGGTAATCTGCCATAATAGTTCCCTATACTCTAAAATAGTCTAATAGGCACCCCCCCCCCATCAGTTGTAGCCACTTCTAAAACAAAAAAGACATACAATGGCCTTAGGCAATCTATGGAATGTTTATACAATGCATTATTAACATTTCCTTTCCTAACATCATAAATATGCTCATATATGCGTCTCTTTAATTTCCGCTCCATTTTGCCGACATAAAAGGCATCGCACGTCTTGCAAGTAACCAAGTACACCAGACCACTAGTGTTACAGTTACTAAAACTTTTACCATAAATCCATTTATTCCTACTCTTTGAAAAGACCCGATCAGTGTTAGAAATAAAAGCACATTGTGTGCGTGATCCACATTTATATGTGCCTTTCCTCTTTGCAGTTTTACCAGCAACCGCCTCAAACAAATCCTTCAAATTTTTACCCCTCTTATAACTAATCTTTAGGGGTCCCTTAATGATACCCTTAAGATCAGTAAGGGAAATGAATGTATTCCATTCCTTAGCAATTGCGTCCACTACCTTCTTTGAATCCAAATTAAAATCTAAGGTAAGGGCTCTTGAATAAACAGAGGGGCTAGATTCAATTGCACCATCTTGATTTGTATACACTGCTTTACCCAACAATGGGTAGTATCCAGAAGGATGTAGATTGCTAACATAGCCACAAACATCTATCAACAATTCCCTTGGGTAACCCCTTTGGACAAATAAACTTTCAATAAAATCACACTCAGATTCAAAGTCACCGTCCAATGAGGTCATCCTGGATGCACAAATTAATTGACTCTTATAAATATTCTTTTTTTGTATATAAGGATGGGCACTCGAGAAATGAAGATATGAATTTGAAAAAGTGTCCTTTTGGGCTACAGCCTAGCAGCACCCCCCCCCCCTTGCTGCCCCTGCTCTACCTGGACCCTTAGGTACTTCTGCCCCAGAGGCTAGGCCTGTGATCCCCTCTGAGAGCAGAGGTAGAGGGGTTGGATTAATTACCTGAGTGGAGTTGCCAGGTATGGTACATAGGTTTGTGTAGTTGAATGTGGGCAAACACCTACGCTGGATGGACAGCCTGCTTTCCGTCCTGGTGTGAGAAACTGACCATAGGTGCAGTCATCGTCCACTGTAGCCAGTGGCACAATGAGGGAACAGTGAAGACAGTCCAATGGGTGAGGACTTGAGTCACACTGTTACCATGCCTTATGTCAATGGGACCTCGGTCTCCCCACTTCCACCCTAACCGTGGTGTTCACCCCCTCTTTTGTCCTCAGCAACACTGTCTTTTGTCTTGTATGTCTTGTCTGTTAGAAAATGCTTCCTCACCTTCCCAACTTGCCTTCCCCAAAGATGCCTATGTCCCTTCCCCAACAATAAACTCTCTCTCCTTAAAAAAAAAGAGGGCACCTGTCCCAAAAAACAAAAATATTGTCCCATACATAGCTCTCCATTTCACACACTTGTCCACTTGACACATGTAATTTGGTCCAATTGGTCTCACAATGCAAGTATGTTGTTGTCACCCCTCTCTCTGGAGGTGACAGTCCAAATTCAGCTAAGAATCTGTACCTGTGCTCATTTGTTAGTGTTGAAGAAATGGATAGCTATGGTTCTTACTTACACCCTTCTTTTACATTCCTGTCTTCCTTTCACTTTGTTTTTCCCCACGATTGCTCCCCATTTCACCACTTTCCTATCACCGCCATTCCTTTCATCAGATGCATGGAAAAGTGTGGCCTGGGATTTGTCCAGTGTTACTAGTATCCCCCCCCTGCACTGGAGAATAGTGTAGGAGTCACTACTGAGACCTCAGGATGAGGAAGAGGGATACTGTCAATCACTGGTCTGAGGAATGTCAGACTGGCGGCACTCCACAAATGTTTAAGTGTCACTTACAGATACTGATTGTAAAAGTTATCATTTGCATGTATTCAGGATTGGTGTTCTTAATGACATTCTGTTGTGTTCTGCTTTTTCCACAGCTAATGCCAATAGATTGCTGAATATGCAAACTTATAAAGCAAGACTGGCAGAGATATGAGATGCAAGTGGTATGTATGCATCCAAACAGTACTGTTATTTTAGCATTAAGAGTAAATGCAGCTTATTGTAGTAAACACTTGTATCACATTGAGTATGCATTTGTCAATTGTAAGGGAAAAGTACACATGCATTACTATGTAAGATAAAACAACAGTCCAGTATTACATAGTAGACAGGAGTCGTCAGTTAAAAAACACACTTCCCCGCTATACAATAATATTTAAGTTGACTTCAATACTGCAATGTTACATAAGACCTATAAACCAGGAGCAACAAGAGCCCGCTGCAGATTGTTATCATTATAACTGGGGCACACAGAAGTGTGAACGTATGTTAACACAAATCGTATGCAATGTTCCATGTATATAAGAGCAATAGTTAAAATATGTTTATATTTAGGGGTCATTGTACTCCCATTATTTTATGATCTGTCCAGATATCCTACTCTAAAATGTTGAGAGGTATTGTCTGTAACACAAAGCATCATTTGTATATTTTCAGATAACAGTGAACCTGAATCTATAAAGAGTGCTTGCATTATACTGTATTCCAAAGGAAAAGTACAGTATTACAGTAGTCACTGGTTGTGGGTTCAAATACCAAACTCTCCAAATATAAAACTCTGTTGTTTACAATCCTGTTTTAATTTATCATCAATAAAAATACAGTACTGTTACATATTCACCATGATAGCATTTAAAGTGCAGACTTCTGTACCTGTGGCTTGAATGGCCTGCTGTCAAGTGTAATCAGTGTACATGGAATATACATAGAATAGGTATTATAATGTAATAATATTATATATAATGTATTAGTGCAGATATAGATGAGTAAAGGTATTATCCCGTGTTATACTGTTAAATGTAATGCTGTTGGCCTTGCTTTTTCCTTTACTTATTTCAAGACCATCAGGAATTTGGAAACATAGGGCTCCTGCAGTTGGTAAGCATAATAAATGTCTGTCATTAATATAGGTAAATACAAATATATCTGCTAATGTGTCCTCTCAGGCCTGCTGTATGTATTGCTGCATTGTGTGCATATCTGTCACCTGTACAAATGTTTGCTGAGTGTCATGAAGTTTCATTCATATTTCTAGCCCATAGTTCATAGCAAGTGATTTCCTGCTAAAATATTGATAAGTCATGAAAGATTGCAGACATAAAATAAAGACAGAGATCTGAGTTTCATACTTCATACCCTGCAGAGATATCATGCTAAAGCAAAACCTGTTATCCTATCACCTTTCAGGGTCTGTAAGAGCAATATTTCTAAATTGTCCCTATTCTTGGGACTTTGTCCAACTATTATTTATGGTTATGCCCATACTTCGTGATCTAAGAGGTTGAGGGGTATCATTATCTGTAATAGTGACAGCAGGGTAAATTATTTAGCATATATTGTAACATAGTAGTGCAGGTATTAATGTATCCCTGTGTTGCTTCTTTTTATTACAGGTGATCATGGATGCGGTTCTGTGTCCCCTGCACCACCTGCTGTCAGTGTCTCATCTGACTCTGATGATGATGGTAGCCAAAGTGAGGCACAGCCAGGAGTTCCAGAGGCAGAATCAGACACAGAGGTTGACACTCAGTGACCACCTTCATTGTAACTGTACGCAGCCAGTATGCCTACACATCCCTAGTCGACTGAGGCCACAGATATTGGATAAGTGGAGGGTGAGGACATTGACCAGGGAAGTGTAGCTACCACTGATTCAGGGCCTGTAGACTCTGGCCATAGCCAAGCCATTGGCAAGATTCCACATAGAGGGATCAATAGGGGTGCTCGGAGAAGGCCTGCTGTCATTCCTTCACCTGGTAAAGGTGTCTTTTCATGTGTAATGCAACATATGTTTCGAGCCATCATGGAGGTACAGGCACATTCAGAAAGTTTCTCTAGACAAATACTCAGGGTTGTAGATGTGGCACAGTCTGACATCCATGACTGCCTCCACCGTATTGTTGATTCTATAGATCAGATGAATAACACATTAGAGTGAAGTATTTCTGTGATGGAGCATGGACTATATGTCATGGAACACACATTGTCTGTGATAGCATGTGTGCTGTGAGGAGAATGTTGGCCTTGTGGACATAGTTCAGCAACTACATCTGCTGTGAGCCAATGTGGCCATATCAGATCATGCTCCCATAGTGACAGTACTTCCATTACTCCATCAGGGAGTGTGCTGTCCACACCCAGATGTAGAAGGCCATGGGGTCATGATCCTGGGTGTTCCTATGAAGGGAACATGTCCAGAAGACATCTGTCACCTGAAGGTAGTAGCCCTGCATCTGAACTTGGGCATGGAGGTGCCAGTGCAACTCCTGGCAGAGCCAGTTCTCATGGTCACGGGTGACAAAGATGAATTGTCAATTCTACCATGCACGGCTGACATCTATCCAACATACAGACATGTAGCATTAGCACTGAGCTTGACTGTGTGCATGCAAACACACACACACACACACACACACACACACACACACACACACACACACACACACACACACACACCCACACCAATATTACATTGAGTGTACCTACAGACACACACACACACACGCAACATTTTCATGGGCCATCTTGCTTGCTTCACTTCCTTACTAACACACACTCACACACCTTATGTGTCAGCCTAGGCCTCCTGCACACCCACACAACACCCTGTGCAATTGATGATAACTGTGCCATATCCCTTGTTTTCTATCTTTTTTGATTTGGGGATAGTAAAGCTATGTGTCTGATGCACAGGGTGAATATTTACATAAATGATTATTTCATATACATGTGTGGTGTTGAACTGATGATTGCACCTGTCAGGTATATTGTACTTGGCAGGTTAGATAGATGCTACTATCATCCTTAACAGTGGATGTTCTTGTAATGGTTGAGAAGATAACAACTGAAATTACAGACTTGTGTTGCACATCAGAAGTCACAACATCAGACTGAGCTATCAGGATTTTAGGTATGCACTGTACTCAGCTCTCATAAAAACAGTAACACGGTATATCAGTATTTCTAGCATGTAAATCAACATAGCTTGATAGGCACATATGATGATACTAGACTGATGACCTAATGGTGTTTAGAAGCATAGCCAAGAAATCACAATATAAAAGTCAATGTCAGATATCATATATGGTCAAGATTTGTCTGTCAAGAACTACACATGTCCAGATGAAAAGCATGGGCAATGCAGGGCAGAGATTAACAGTTTTACATCAAGTCATCCAGGCTGTGATGAAACAGTGTCATGGAAGTGCTCGGCATGACATGGTTTTGGAGCCTATTCCAGAGGAGTGGCAACTTATGGGAGATGTATCTGTCTCTCCAGCATGTCCTATACATGTCAGTCTACACTGATGGCTCTTTAATGCCTGTATTCTCAAATGACATATGTAGGAGCATCATTTCCATCACAAATGGGTCACAGATAGCAATGTAAGGCATACATAAGTCACCTCAATGCAGTCTGTATCATACTGATTGCAGTGACATCTACATCAGTCTGTTCATATTAGACATGTTTGACAGCTTGATACACACACACACACACACACACACATATATATATATATATATATATATATATATATATATATATATATATATATATATAATTTGTAAATGACTGAGGTATGTCAAGTTTCTTCAGGTGTCTGTTATACTGCATAGCAAAGGGAGCATTGTATTCAAAAGTAGGCCTGAGGAGGGATGACTATAGGGGATATAGAAATGAATGTGATACTGCTGCAAAGGGTTGGCTGATCTGATGCAATATGTAGAAAACATTTCTCATAATAGGTGACATGTTGCAGTCTACTTGTGTTCCAAAGTCTATCGATACAGATTTGGTAATTAGGGTATTCATGGTTATGTCATAATACACTGGATCCTTGTTATTTCCAAAGGAAATGATTATGCATTTATATGACAGTCATTTAACAGCAAAGAGCTGTCATCAGTCATTGGTCTGTGTAAGCTCCTATTGAGCAGCACTCACATTGCTAGGGAATACAATGACAGTACCTAAGTGTCATTCAACCACAAACTTGGATAGCCACAGACAATATCTTTTGGTCTGGACTTCTGAGACATACATAGTGAACATGAATGGACACTGCACTCACACTTATGGTGACCCATGGGTGATGGTTCTGCACTATAGTTCAACTCTCCAACTTTGAATGTGTATTGTTTTTCTGTGAACCAGTTTGCAACCCACCTGACAACATAGCAGTTAATATTCTCCAGGGTTCACTTCTCACTAACACACAAATGTGGGATTGTGTGGAAAGCCTTGGCCAAGTCAAGATAGACAATATCAGTGCTGTGTACACATGCTATGACTCTAGTCACATAATTGAATCCCAGCACAGTTTTAGCATGCACCACCTTTCCTTGGGAAAACCATGCTGGAAAAATGTAGTGTTTGGATGTGAACTCTCTCCTCTCTCATCCATGAAAATCCATTCCATTTTCTTATAGTTGAGGCTTGTGAAACTTAAGGGACTATAAGTACATGTGTATGATGCTGATCCACCCGTGTGTAGGGGGAAATAGGTTTCTAATTTTAAATCTGTGTGGATAAAGGCATTACTCAGACTGTGATTGAGTAGGGTGTCTAGTGCAGTAGTTTGCTGGTTAAGAATATGAAAAATGCATGTAGAAATGCCATCTTGTCCCATTGAGGCTGTGTTCCAGTTCTGGGAGAGAGCAGTGATTAGTTGCTCTTTGTAGAGGGAGGTTGGAGGTGATGTTGAAAACGTGTGTTGTGGTAAGCCTGTGGGTGGGTGGGGGGACATTTTTTATCCAAGCATGTCTGCTAGCTAGTTTTCAATTTACACAGGTTTAGCATGCACAATACCATCCACCATTAATTCAGTGCACACATCTGAATTATACCTACCTTTGATGTTGCAGATGTAGCAAAGGAAAGCCTTATTGTTATCTTTGGCAATGGTATGACATATTTCCCATAGTTATATTACTTGCATAGACTTATGTTGTCTAACCCCTGTAGAGGAGGAATTATCTTCAATGAGGAGAGATAATCCACCTGCTGTGGTTCTCAGAACTTCAAATTGCAGTCTGACTGTGTGGAAGACATTGTAACCTTGCAAGGCCAGGCTACTTACTGCAGCCTTGAATCAGGTGTCTGTGACTGTGCAGACATCCACCAGTTCCATTGTGACAAATGTTGACAGAGACCGCAGTTTCTAATGTGAACTCTTACAGTTTAGTAGCATGACCCTTACAATGTTGGCTTGCATATTTTCACATAGTAAGCTCTGTTTTGGTAACATTGCCTAATGAAGGCATTATGGATAAGGCATGTGCCTTAGCCAGCAAACAAAAGCCTAGAGGTGCCAGATGAAGTCCATGTCTTGCAAAGCAGCGTGGTCTATCCATAATGTCACCTCACACTGACAGGAACTGGAGCACCTTAGAATGACACCAGACACATAACCAATTTCAGGTAATAGTTTGTTCTTTACATTATTATCTCATCCTAGGCGAGTTTATAATAATGGTCAAACACAGGGGCATACATGGCAGGACACACATTTAGACAGCTCAATCATATCTGTCTTCATATAATCCCTAGAGATACATCTCAAGTTGTGCATACCAACTCCAACTAATATCATATTATAATATTATAAATAAATAAATATTATAAAATTATAATAATAATATTAATAGTGGAACTTGTTGTGGAGAGACTTGATTACATGTGTGATTTGAAAATTACTTGTGACACACAGCTGACCCTATATTTTTCCTTATTTAAGCTGGACGGTGATGCAGGTGCATATTTCACTGTACAATTAACTGTAAGACAAAATTTACAATAGATAAATATTGCCTTATGGACATCCTTGTTGAAACACTGGTGCTTCCTTTGTTATGTGTATTGCATGCTTTGGGTTTAGTGCTAGGTGTACCATGCTTGTGTTTTGAATGTCTCTAATATTTCTGTAGGTTGCTGGAGAGTATCTCTGCCCATGATTGTACTTCATTGATGTTGTAGTACAGGCCTGAGACATTATCTGAACTGAGTCAATAAAGACAAGTCAGCTAGGCTTTCAAATGAAGAAGAAAGACAATGACAGCTTGTAATTTGAGGTGTGATCCTGGTATCTGCATAGAGAATGAGAAATGGATGGGTGTATGTGATATTGTGCTATTTTTTGTGGACTAAAGTATGGGGTGTACAGTAGGAGGTCTATCCAAAGTGTGAGTTATACTTCTGTTGTGGAGAGATTAGGTGTGATATTACTGCTTGTTTAACTGACATTTGCCCAACTATGGTGAGCTGCAAAAGACCTGCTCTGCTAGAGAGCATTGGCCATTTGTAAGGGAAAATGATTTAATTGTTGTTTATACATCCATAACCACAAGGAGTTAAGGTCTCTGCATGCAATCAAGAGCAGAGCAGCTAAGACAATGAAACAGTGTTAAAGCTCAAAATTAGACCACAAAAAGTTGCCTTACTATATATAGTCTTACTGTACACTCCAGGCACAAGGGTACATGGGTGTTTTCTCACAAATCATGTGTCAAGATTTTACTTATCAATAGATGAACTGAATTGAATTCATGCAGTGTGAATCCAATGTATAGTGTGGGCAACACAAATGCAACAGAGTCAAAAGCAGCACCATTTGTTTTTAATCATAGCAACGCAAAGAAAATAATTTTTCTTACATACTAACAGCAGCAACTGCATATACTTCAGGGGTTTCCCTTCATAATAGTGGTTAAATAAAATAGCATAATGAATATGAATGGAACAGTGTTCCATAGGCTGCTGTAGGATACTCTCTTTGCAATGTCTACAAAGAGCTCAGAAACACATACCACCAAGAGGTTGGTGGCCTGCTTGAAATGAATGTTTGTGCAAGCACCAAAACACTGCAAAAGCATGCCATTGGAGACGTCAGTTTGAATACACACTTCCACTTTCTTTTATGGATGCACACACACACACACACACACACACACACACACACACACACACACACACACACACACACACACACACACACACACACACACACACACACACACACACACACACACACACACACACACACACACACACACACACAAACACGGTCTACTGCAGTCAGATTATAATCCTTACCTATCTAAGTATAGAGACTACAGAACACAGTACTTAAAGCAACTGACATGACACAAGTTTGATTTTAACAGGACTGCAGGTGGTTTTATAGTAGGTGACATCAGCAGGCCATGGGGGTTGGAGACCTGCTTGAAATGGATGTTTGTACAAGCACCAAAACACTGCAAAACCATGCCATTGGAGAAGTCAATTTGGGATACACACTTCCACTATCTTTTATGGATGCACACACACAGTCTACTGCAGCAAGAACTGAACCTCTATCTATATAAGTGCACAGACTACAGAACACCCTACTTAATTCAAGTACCATGGCACAAGTCTGATTTATGTAAGACTGGAAGTAAACTTATAGTAGATGACATCAGCAAGCCATATGGGGAACAACAGCTTGAGAGGCCTACATAGACACATTTTTCCTTAGTGTTATCTCAAGCTACTGCCCTAACAGTAGTATACCATTTAGAAGCCTAGCTGTATAACAACACAAGTCCCCTTATTGAGGATATTTGGCTTTTTGAGTTTAGCAGTGCAAGACTGTGAGCACCACTAAATGGCCCTGCCCACGGGGAGCACACAACATTATATATCACACTTTATTTTGTGTTTCATTTATCTGTTGTAAAATTAAGGATACCCCAAGGTTGTACTGATTGTTTGAGTGGTTGGTGTTTGAGAAACAAATGGATGGATACTAAATTTATGTACATAGAGTTATATTGTGCCCTCAGTTTGCAATGTTTCCACATGTAGCCTTAGGTCAGAAAAAGCATCTGGGAAATATAGAACAACAGGAACACAGATGTATTTATGCAATATAATAGTTAGGCATAGCACAAATGCAATGTTTCTTCGATTAAGTGTACAGACATGCACATTTCCATCTTTTACCTGTTTGCGCATAGATAAGCAGTGCGCAAACGCGAGGCGCATTGCTAACATCTGAGACTTCCTTTTATGTAATATATACTTGCCACTGTAGCCTATTCCTGTCACTACTCCAGGCCAGGATTTCCCAATTCTAACAGCAACAATTGAATGCATCCGGTTTCTCTTGTTGGCAGTCTGACAAATCATACCTCCTTTTTCCATGTTTCTGCAATGCTGCTATTCAAGCAAACTAGCTAAGCCATATTAAAATGTTTTCCACACATGGCGCATCATGCAAATGTGGACAAAGATGATAAAAGTATGGGACATAGTGTCAAAATGAGTCAAAGTCTGTAAAAACACTACCTAGGGATAGTACACCTCCAAAATTTCTAGTTATATCAGGATTAGAACCCTCAACACCAATATAGCTTCAGCAAACAGGGTGGCTGCCTTAATTTTTTTGCCACAGAAGCAGCTTGCCAGAACAGAACTGGGGTCATTTATCACTCAAACAACTGCATAAAATGTACACTATCAAACCATGGACTGTATATTGTACTTCCCTGTATTATAGTTGGATATAGAGCAGTTAGTCACACAACCTGTCATAATTATGGTTACAAATATACATATCTCTGTCTTACATGTGTGTGTTTGTTGTTAATTCATCAGTTACCTAACACATACAATGTGTTTAGTAATTATATCTAATTGTCCTTAAAATGTGAGAGGATATTAACTCTGACATAAACATGCATATACTGTGGGTTTGGGGGTAGCATAGCTGAGTTACTGATATGGCAATTACAAAGGGACACTCCTGTTTTGGCAGTGGGGGAACAAAGCACAGTTACTGTTAGGATACAAACAAGTCTGAAGTCAGAAAGTGCAATGTGTTGTCTTACTTTCTAACTTCTTTCTTGAATGATGTACCAGTATTCTGCTGAGGTAGGACTGTGTGAATGTTTCATGCCTGAGACCTACTAATTACAAATGAATGGACACATATTAGTAAAATAAGTGTCTGTAGTCACATGTTAATTTAATTTCTGTACAAATCCACCACTATTTACTTGCATACTGTACCAAGTTAATAGATACACAGATATTTAATAATACTCGTCAAGAATATAGACTAGGTTCAGGACTTCCCTTGCAAATGCAGCAGTTGACACAGCTTTAGTTCAGGGCTGCTTCTGTCTGATGCAAGCAGTACACAGCTAATGCATGGATAGGTACAGGTTGTATGAGTTGCCTGGCATCAATTTTAATATATGCATGTGAGTAGGAGAAAGGTATTAGTCCTTAGGTTCCTAAGTGGTCAGTGAATGTGCTATGCGTTGTCTCTTAGCCAAAGCAAGAGCATACTGAGCATGCCTACATCTGCCTACAGGGACAGCAGCTGGAGGTTTCTCCTCTGAGTCCTCCTGTGATTGTGGATGTGGTGACCTAGGCAATGGTGGGGGGATATGTGTCCCTTCCCCTTGCTGATCCTGCTGCAGATGTTTCTGCAAGATCAGACTGTGGAACATAGCACATACTGTGAAGATTTGTGTTCCATGAGCATGGATTATACTGCAAGGCTCCACTGGATATATCTAGGCACCAGAACCTTGACTTCAGAACCCAAATGCACACTCTATCATGTTTCTAATTTGTGTATGTGCCTCATTATGGCATTCTTCCATGTGTGTGCATGTGCACTTCTGATGGGTGTCATCATCCACGGTTCCAAGGCATAGAAAGCATCCCCCCAGTAAATGGCCCTGTGGGATCCCTCCCAACAAACATCTGGTACAGCTGTGATGTGTGCCAGATATGGGAGTAGTAATAACTGCCATGGTTGCCAAGACACACATTCAAGATAATTCCTTGGGCACTGCACATGTCTAAGCAGTTGAGGGAGTAGTATCCCTTGCAGTTAATGTAGATTCTACCCTGCTCACCAGGTGGTGCCTTGATGCATACATGAGTGCAATATATAGCACCCAGAACTTCAGGGTAGTGTGCTACATGGTTGAACTGTTGTATATTGCTGGTCCTTTCTTCAGAAAATGGGAAAACATATGTGCTTACTGGCATGTTTGAGCATAGCAATCCAGCAACTGATAGAGTATCCTGGATGCTGATGCCTGTGACACACCCATTATGTCCCCAGTACCTGTATTGAAAAGTATCTGTAGTTAATATTCTAAGGGCTACACATACCTTAGTTTCCAATGGGATGGTATCCCCTTGGTTATCTCTGGCTCAGAGGTGAGGCTGGCAAAGCTCACAGAGTTCTTGTCCCTGTCAACCCTTTAGTGTTCTCCAATCTCTAACTCATGTAGCACCTGGGAGTTTAACCTGGGCCTGAACACTCTTCTGCTTCTCAGCCTAGGCCTATTGTCAGCAGCACCAGCAGTATTGACTTCAGCCCCTAGCACATACAAATGTAGAATAGCTGCAGCAGCCCCTAGCATTATCTCAGTTAAAATTTCCAAGTTTCTACTCCAATGTTAATGAAGTATCGAGAGTAAATAAGACTGTAGGCTGCATGGATTCTTTAACCATTTGTTAAATAGGTCCATCATGTGGGATTGGCTAATTAGGATGCAGTTCACCTGCTTAGGCTGTAATTATCATGACTTAAAGCACCTGCTCAAGTGCTCAGTAGTGCACTTCGCACATCTCCATGCACTGTTGCATAAAGTAAGAATAAGAAAAAAGTATAATTTTAATCTCTGTTTTCCTGATACATACACATACACTTAAAATGTGAAGATATGCTTGTACATCCTATACATGAACTGAGGACCATTGACACTGTAGCCCTAAACATACAGGTGCTGCCACAAGATTAGTACAAACATAACTTTTATTGCTCCATTTCCCAATGCACAAACATATTAACAGAAAAAAAAATGGAAGCTGACATACCCCCCCGATGTCATCACTCACTCTTGATATCTATTGAAAACATAAACACCATGTAGATCTGTACATGAAATGAACATCCTTACAGGGTTAGTGTTTTTTGTGATTCACTAACTCTAATAATTTTTGGCCTCATTTGCATAATGACCATGCTGACAGCCTGGAATCTATATGGTTATTAGCCATGTAAGCAGGACAACTGCATGGGAGCACAATGTTGTAAACACAAGACATGGTATTTCTTTGCCTATGTACATGATACAGAACACAGTATGCTTATAGTACATTATAATACTCTGTTTCATCGGTTTTAAATATTATAAAAGCTTGCGTTATGTACATGTTTATTATTCAGCTGGTGTGGGGGACCAAAGTTGCATTTATGTCAGGGCGATAAAAATGGCATTTTTATTTGGTAGACTGATTTTCTAACATCCAGAGTGTGTACTTAGGCCATAATATGTATGGTGGTATCTGTTCATGTCAGTTATGTCCAAATTTCAATACTTTTAATTGCCCTTGTTTCCATCTAGACTCCTGTACTCAGAAATTTTCTGTGTATACTACTAACACGTACACAGAGTCAACACACTTCAGTTTAGGTTGCTGGATCACTCTTTCACATTGGTTTGCTTCATTAGCATGAATTTCATGAAGATGAAAACTGATATAGAAGGGAAATTAATGGAACAGATTAAGTACTGGGGTGGTTGAGGAGAAAGTTAAGTCTGAATGAGGAGGTCAAAGCTAGAATCAGTGGTACTGCAGCCTACTGGCACAGAGTGTCAGGAGTAATGTGTAACAGACAAATGCCAAAGAAGCTGAAGAGTAAGGCGAACAAAACAGGAGTATGGCTAGTACTTCTCTATGGTACAGAAACCTGGGAGGTGAAAGCAGAGCAGTTAAAGAAGCTAGAGGTGATGGAGATGAAGTGAGATGGATAGTAAGACTCACACTGTGGTACAGATGGGCACATGTAAAGAAGATTTTAGAGACAGAGAGGAAGAAGGCAAGAGGAAATTAGGATGCCCAGCTAAACAATGGCTAGATTGTGTGACAGAAGACCTGCAACTGTCAAAGAAGGTGGAAGACAATCAATGAATCGATATAGTTGGTGACATTAACACAATACTCTGACCCTGTACAGAAAAAAATAAAACTAGGAAAAGGAGGGTGATGATGATAATGATATGTGTGTTTGCGTGTGTGTGTGTGTGTGTGTGTGTGTGTGTGTGTGTGTGTGTGTGTGTGTGTGTGTGCGTGTGTGTGTTTGCATATATCTGTATGTATATATGTATTTCTGTGACTGTGTGTGTGCATGTGTGTCTGTATATATATCTATATCTATCTATCTATATATATATATATATCTATATATATATATATATATATATATATATATATATATATATATATATATATATACGTATATATATATACCTATGCATATGACTATACAGATACATGTGTGTACATATAAATATGTATGTATATATGTATTTCTTTGTATGCGTGTGTATTTATATGTGTATGCACATAAACATATGTGTGTGTGTGTGTGCGTGTGTGCGTGTGTGCATGTGTGCGTGTGTGTGTGTGTGTGTGTGTGTGTGTGTGTGTGTGTGTGTGTGTGTGTGTGTGTGTGTGTGTGTGTCTGGTAATTAGAAGAATACAGCTGAATTATGGGAAATGGACCTTTAAAACACCATACCTAAGTTTCAGGTGGAGAATTAGTTACTAACCTGCAGATATGTAAGTCTAGGTTGGTTTAAAGATGGCAGACATTATTTGGGAGTCCAGGGTGGCTGGGACATTTGTTTCTAAAGAGGGATTGTCTGAGGCTATGGCAGCTAGCTCCAAAGCAGGAGTCCAGCTAGAAGTACGTAATTACCAGTGAAAGCCCTGTTTGCAGAGAACCTGGAGGTTACCTTTATAGAACCAGAGGTATTCTGGTTAAAAGACTGTCTTCTATTTCATCAAATGAAGTCTTAGTTCTTGTTAGTGAGAGACATAAAGCCAGTAAAAGTATTGCTTACATAATAGCAAGCATTTCTCTAAATGTTTGGTTGTTTTTTTTTTAATTTGGAGAAAATATTGTTGTGTACAAAGGCTTAAGCAACTTGAAAAGACTGTCAGATTTAAACAGTTTGTACAGCTATGATGATATTACAGTGACTTGGCACAAGATAACAAAGAAGTGTCTTTGTAGGGTACTTTATCAGAATGCTGTGAGGATATTGACCAGAAAATTGAGAAAATGAATCGGGGAGATTCATTAAACCCTACACAGTAGCAACGAAATTGAGATACAATAAGCAGTATGCCCCTTTTTTTCTTTTTCTCCTTTTCAGTCTTTGTTCATTTTTTTTTTGGGGGTGGGGCCAGTTTTTGAGCAATGTGGTGTATAGCGCAATCACGGGAATGGAGGAAATTAATGGCAGGTTTGGCTGTGCTTAGCTCGGTTGCGTGAAGCACAGCAGTGAGCAAGCTGAACAACTGGATGAACCAGGAAGCAGACAAGACCCAAACAGCCAAAAATAGAAACCAGATATATTCAATTAACACTATTGGGCATCATGCAAACCCACTAAGTGGCATTGCTCAGCATTTAACAGCATCACCTTAAGAATGATTATTAAAACAAGGAATGTTGTGAAACTATTTATTTATTTAATATTTGTTGATGGGGGAAAGTCCTACTAGAACAGAGCTTATTTTCAGTGGAGATCCGGGGAATGTGGGAGGAAACTGGAGCACCTGGAGAAAACCCACGCGAATGTAGGGAGGACATGCATACTCCACACAGAAGTCACCCCAGTCAAGAATTGAACTGGACAACCTCTTGCTGTGAGGTGACAATGTTAACCCATGCTCCACTGTAGGGAGTGTACACTCCTGAGCAATGCATTTGTGTGATGGTAAGCAGAGCACAGCAGTGAAAACATTGTGCACACTCCAGTAAATATGATAACTGGAATTGGTGGGAAAGCATCACTCTCTATTGCTCTAGATCCATGGAAGACATGGCAGGTGTTTGTGGGGAAGGTGCCAGGTTCCTGGATATTAATTGGAATTTTAGTTAAGAACCACAGCCAAAGGCTTCATCAGGGAATTCTATTCTGCCTTCCAGTACAGGTCTGAGATTTGAGTAGTTTAGCCCAAGCTGTATCCAGTGACACAGGTATCCTGCTCACTGGAAAGCAATGCAGGCATCATTTCAATGACCTATGGAGGAGGAAGAGGAATACATTCAACCTCTGGATTGAGGAATTTAGGACTGAGGACATCTCACACCTTGTGTAAGCATCAACTGCAGAGAGTATTTGTAAGAGTTAGAAAGCTGAATATAGACAAAACTAGTATGCATAATGGTGTTCTGTTCTTTTCTGTTTTTTTCTCATAGCTGCCAGTGATCGGGAAAGCAATGCCAGAGCTCACAGGGCTAGATTGGCAAGAATGATGGAAGAATGTGGTATGTATGCAGCAGAAGTGCAGTATTATTGTAGCATTAAAAGATAGCTTTTTTTGGTATTTTATACAGTTGTGTCTAATTGAGCATGCATATCCCAACTGTAAAAGCAAGTCTGCATGCATTAGTCTGTAGCACAAACCAATTTGTAAAAGTCCAATATTAGACATTAGTCAGAGGTTATGGCTTCAAATACCAGACTTCACAGCTATACAATACTGTTATTTCTTCAATAATATTTTCATTAAATTGAAACCTCCATATCAACAGCACAAATTCCCTGCTATAAACTGTAATCTGTATAATTAGAACACACATATGTGCAATATACGCACATTTCAAGGATTACTTGCTGCAATCTGTAATGAAATGTTAGGAAATGTACACTTAAATGTAAAAGTTAAGATGTTGAGTCAAATAATTGTATTAATGCATTGTATGTCACATAGAAAGGTTCTAATCTTATTTCTTTTTTCTCCAACCCCAAACCTTATCTCTCTTGTTTTATTTTATTTTTATTTTATTTTATATTGTTTATTAAAATATTTGTTATTTTGTTTTATTTTGCTATTTTCTTTTATGATTTATTTTCTTTTATATTTTTTATTTTGTTATTGTAAAATTAATTTGTACTTTATTTTATTTTTATTTTATTTTATTTCTTTTCTTAATTTGTTTATTATATGTCTTCAAATGTGTCCATGTCATCCATGTGTTCCACATCAATAAATGATCCATAGCACAGTGGGATTTGGGATAGGCCATCCCCACTGGATCAGCCTGTCCCGCCTTCACTGTTTCCAGCACCGGTGCCCAACATGACTGGGAACCAGCCTGGCAGTACTGCCTCTGCTGCCCCTGCACTAGCTGTACTCTCAGGTAGTGCTGCCCTAGAGGCAGGTCCAGTAGTACACTCTGGGAGCAGTGGCAGAGGTGGTGATTTCATCACAAACACACAAAGTTTCCAGGGATGATGTGTAGGGTGGCGTGCTGCACCATTGGTGCATGCCTATGCCTGCAGAGTGAGGTGACAGTGATGAGAGTCTAGTGGGTGAGGACTCGATTCTTACTATCTCCCACCTTGACAACAGTGGGCTCTGAATGTTCCCACCCTCACCCCAGTCATTGTGCCCCCCCCAACATTTTGTATCCATCACTGTCCCTGTCTTTTGTCTTGTTTGTCTTTTCTGTATGCAACTGCTTACTCACCTACCCAACTTACCTGACCCAGACATAGCTATGTCCCTTCCCCAGCTTTCCTCTCTCTCTCTCTGAAATACAAAAGTAAATGGGCACCTGTCCCACAAAAACAAAAGTCCCATACATAGCTCTCCATTTTGCACATACACCTTCTTGAGACACTTAATTTGATCCAATTGGCTGTACAACATGATTGTGTCATGGTCATCCCCATCTCAGGAGGTGACAGCCCAAAGTTAGTTAATATTTTGCACATATGTTCAGTTTACACTTTTAAAGAAATGGATATCTATGGTTCTTTCCTGCCTCTATTCAGCAACTTTGCTGTCCTGCTTTCTCTTTGTTCTTCCCCTTGCTTGCTCCCCAGTTCACCACTGTCCTATCTACCCCAGTTTTACCACTTTAATCCATTTTTTAGTGAAGGTGTGCATCGAGCACTAACACGCAGCAATGGTGAGCACTGGCAATGCTGCTTAACAGGAACACATTTTGCATAAACAAATCATGTCACTGAACTATCACTCTGTAATGAAAAGTATTTAACTCATTAACCCAGGCTACCATCCCATGGCATCTCCGTGCTTAACACAGAGGACGCTGTGAGATGGTAGAAATTACATGTTCTTACAGCTAAGTGCCTTCTGCCAGCACAAGTAACTTTGCAGGCATATTTTAGCTCCATGCTTGAAAATTAAATTGAAAAAGTAACTGAACTTTGTCAGTTACCTTGTCAACTTAAGTTTCAGTGTAGAGTTTTGTGGTGTTCATATCTGACTTTAATTAGAAAATCGGCTTGCAATGTGCTCTGTATTTTCCTCTCAAGAGCAAGCCGATTTAGTATGCTTTTCATGCTTTTGTGATGAACACGTACATGTACAGTATTATTTAGTTTACAATATATTCATCACACTTGCTTACAATGTGTTTCTACAGTCCAAATGTATATATACATTTGTTTCTGTTTTGCTATATACTTGAAGTGAGTCCATGATTGCCAGCACACATCATTCCACAGTTTGCGTCAGTCAGTCCGTGCAAGCTGTGTGCTGTGCAGGACCTATGCAGGATTTACAAGTTCTCTTCATACTGCTTACAGCAAAGCTTCTGTTAGTTACAGATATTGTGTTCTTCCCTTTGCTGTTGACTTTTTTCAGCAAAAATCTTACTTATACTGTACTGCAAAGGAAAACAATATCTGTAGCTACATGAAGCATTGCTGCTGAATATAACACTCCCAAATCTAATTTCTACATCGATTGTGCACAGCAGACTCATATAAAGTACAACATTTTTTCCTTTGTACTTGATAAAGTAATGGTACCTTTCAACCTCTTAGTGCAAGAAATCTGGACAAAGCCTGACAAAATGGGGGTACAACATCCCAAAGATAGGGTCAGATTTTAAATATTGCTCTTATAAACTTAGAAGATTGCTAGACTAACAGTTTGTGTTAACATGCATTTTCTGAGGGTTTTCAAGTCTGAAACTCAAATGTATGAGCTCCAATCATCCTACTGTTTTGCAATAAAATTACGCATTTAATGAGGAGACAGTGATTGTCTAAATAGCTCATGGGACAGTGTCTTATTTGCTTATGACTTCAACCCTTGCCAGCAAAACATGATGTTTAATGTGGAACAGGCCATGTTGAGGCCAAAAATCTGGACAGTCTGCAATATTCTGCACTGCTGAGATGCAGAGTTAGCATTCATGCTGTGACATTGTGGGCTTCCCTATTCACTGTTATTGTGTTTTTTTTTATTTGTACATTTGTGTATGTTTGGTGGGTGCCATTGTAACTAAGTAGCGTTCTGTGAACATAATGCTCATGTGCATTTTTTCTTACTTTTGCTATGTTCTGAGATGCCAAGCAACTATTTTACTGCTGATGAGCTCCAAGATGCATCGTGGGAATCCTGCTGCATTAATCCTTTTCCTTTTTTTTTTTTTTTTTGATTGGTCAGTAATCTGCTGTCACCCAGGTCTGCTTCACTGAAGCTCGTGAACTGATTGGCTGCAACTTACTTTATTTTTTCCCATTTTTTTTTTCTTATGATATGGATGGCTTACAATTGCAAAGTAGGGCTGATGTGCTTCTGAGCTGTACACATTATCAGACACTATCCAGGCTTTGCCCAATCTGTTTGGCCCATTTTTTACTAAACTAAGTGGCCTATTGTATGTTTTTCTTAATACATTGGTTCAAGTATTGTTTTAAAGATTAGAATAGTGGAAAACATCACACATGGGCCCATGTCTAGCAGGTACATATTTAGATAGCTAAATTATAGCAAAATAAATGTTCCAGTAAACAAAAATGTTGGCTCAATTGTGTCTCAGTTTTGGCAAATCATTACTGATTGAAGTTAGAAAATAATGAGCAGACAATTGAATTTCTATCTTCATACCATTCTGAAAATTCTTGCTAATGACAAACCTGTTACTATATCAACCTTCTACATCTGTATAAGCAATAGTCCTCCATTGTCCATATTTTAGGACCTTTGTCCCACTTTTATTTACTACTATGTACAGATTTCTTGCTCTAACAGATGTGTATGGTACATGAAGCTACTGAGCTGTTACAGTTGATGAATGCGTCGTCCACATTCTTGAAGTTCACTTCACATTTTTCTTTATTTGAAATCGATTATCTAGATGTTAAACTTATGAAAGATTTATGTAACAACTGTTATCTATCTTGTATTTACAGGAAGGATACCTACTGTAATAGCTTCCTACACTATTCTAGTAATCACCCTCCAAAACAGAAAAGATCGATTGTTAAGGGCCAAATGGTCAGAGCGGTGCGGATGTGTAGCATACAGGAGGCATTTGAAACCGAGTGTAGTTTCTTAAAAGATCTTTTTTCTAACAGGGATTACCCGCTTTCTATGATTGATGAAATTATTGATGAGGTTGTCATGAAAAGAACCTCTGGTTTTTACAAACCTTTACTAAATTCTAATGCTTATGGGTTGTCCATTACTGACCACCCATGTGATTCAGGGACCTTAGGTTGTTGTACCATGGAAATTGATACTGACATGACTTCCCAATCTGCTCCTGATTTTAGTACCAGTTTCGTGTTAACCTTCTTTAAAGAAGTAGGCTCTATATGGGCAATTATAAAAAAGAACTGGTACTTCATTTATAATTGTTCTTTTCTGCTTCAGAAGTTGGGTCCATCACCGTCGATTGTTTATAGAAGGGGTAAGAATTTGAAGGAACTACTTCAAAGGCCTTCTCATCCCTTACACACTTCAAGGCAAGTGGGTAGTGGCCCTTGTGGCTTTTGCAATAGATGTAAATATATGAAGGTTGGTAGTTCGTTTACGATCAGGAACATGAAATACAACATACACACTAGAATTAATTGCAACACAAAATCAATTGTGTATGTTGCTTTCTGTGTGTGTTGTCCCTGTTTTTACATAGGGAAAACTGATCGTAGACTTAGTGATCGAATCTACCAGCATCTTTATGCAATAAAAAATAAAAAACTTGATAATGCTTTATCTAAGCATATAATCAACAATATAGGCCACAGCTTTGAGTTTATGGGGATTGAGCATGTTTCTATGGGGCCTAGAGGTGGACCCCAGGCACTATTTTTGGAGACGAGGGAATTAGAGTGGCAAATTGGGGTTGATGCCTACTCTTACCCTGGTCTTAATGAATCATGTAACATCTCTTCCCTACTCAGATATAAAAGTTACCAAAGATAAGTCCACTTGTACGTTTGTAATTACTTAGATACATGTAGTTACGGATTATACCCTATTTAGGTATGGTCTTGGTATTTTATCATAGTACCTAGTTTTAAATCTTATTTTAATTTAATATATATAATCTACTGATTGTTTTAGCATATATATATTTTTTATATAAGAAAACATAACAGGATTTATGAAAGAAATTATTGTTTTTCTCTGTTTCATTGTTGATTGACACACTGTTTTGAGGAAATGACATCATGGTTTACTTATTTAAAAAGCTTTGTTTCCTTTTGTCAATGTTTCTGATGAAGCTTTCTGCAGTGCAGGGGCAAAAACGTTTTGTATCCAATAAAGAGCATTAAAACTACTCTCTTGGCTTCTTTGGCGTGGAGGTTTTTATCCTGGTTTGTTGTTCTACTACTTGTGTTTCCTTCTACATCTGTATAAGCAATAGTCCTCCATTGTCCATATTTTAGGACCTTTGTCCCACTTTTATTTACTACTATGTACAGATTTCTTGCTCTAACAGATGTGTATGGTACATGGGCATCTGCAGGCAGATGCAAAGGGTTCCATTTGCAGCACCCTGGATTTTGACCATTGGCCGGGAGAATTGTGTACATTTTATTTTTCTGTGTGAAGTCTACATGCACACCAAGTCTGTCTCTGCATGTATACATGAACTGAGGTTCACCCCAGCAACACATAAATATGCACCAGGGGTGTGTGTGTGTGTCTATAAAACAATAGCACAAATTTTTAATGTATACATACACACTTGCACAACCACAATACCATTTGATGCCCACCACATGCCACCAAATGTAAATGGATTTCACATGGACCTGGTGATAGCACTATTCCCTCAACCATACTGATTCGAAAACCACCCCTGCGCATAGTTGTTCCCCCAAGGTTTCTGAAGTTTGTGTGGTGGGCTGGCGATTGTCTTCTTTACTATTTTAATTCTCATCACAATCAAAGCTTAGAGGTACACAGAACAGGTCAATGCAGCTTCTGTTGGGGACAGGGTATTTGTTTCTTTTACTCTTCTCAGAGACCTACAAGTTGTAGAAATAATGTACTACTGCCTGTGCAGGGGCAGTCTATTGTATTGTAGCACCCCAGTGCAATTCAGCATGGTACTTATTACTTTTACTACTTTGGTAACAATCTCACACCAGCCACATATACTGGTGATTGGCTTTGTGTGGGAAGGGGTGAGGAGTTAAAAGACATGCTATAAATATATATAAATATATTTCTTCCTGGTTTCTGTATGTGTGCCAGTTGGCTATCTACTGGGTGACATACGACTTTGTACCTAACCTCTGCAGTTTGTCTACAATGCTCAAGTGAGATTTTCTGTCAATGCCTTGGCCAAGTCAGAGTAGGCAAGGTGAACCATTTTTCCTTCCTCCATTGCTTTGGTTATCCTTTCAAACAAGTCCACCATGTTGCATGGGCATGATCTGCCCTTGATGAAACCAAACTGGTTTTGGTCCATTGTCCGGAGGTTTACTATATCCTATATATATAGCCCCCCTCAGTAGCCATCTGTTCATGGGCCACTGCAGCTGCTCTTCTCTGGGCCAATGAAATCATGCCAGTGGCGCTATGGCAAACCTGCTCTATCCCTGAAGCATGACACCTGTTTGGAGGCTGTTTGGAGGCTACAGTTAAATAGTAATACCAGAGGCCTGGGTAGAGCATATTTTATGTCATTTAGAAGGCATCCATGGGTTATTGTCTTTGCCCATTAATACAATGTTCTTAACTTAGAGTGAGCATTATGTACCTGTTGCCTAATGATACTAGAGTGAGTTCCATTTCATGGTATTTCTTTGAGGGTACATTGCGCTGGAGAAAGGGTTAAAGTTGAAGCTGAATTTATCAGCAAGGAGATTTGCTGTATCTGGTTGCCCAGTATTGGAGATATAATATATATTTCATTGGTGTATCAGGGAAGTCTTCTGCATACATGGTCAGACTACTGAAGTGAGCGTTGGACAAAATAGTGTATGTGTCATTTTGGTGCTTATGCATACATGACACAAACAACTGATGGGGTTACTGGGCGAAAATAATTCACTAGTGTGTCATAGAAAAGGTTTTGCATAATTGGAAAATTAATTTGGCCATTTTATTGTCCTAGCACCTGGGTGTGTTATACTGATTCACTGGCTTACTGTAATTCATAGCATGCTGCCATGTCCTGTTCTCTGAGCTGATCTATTTGTTAGAATATTGCAGTAGAAATACGGTGTAAAAAACTTTGGTTATCTTTGCCTCAGGGTTTTAGAGATGATTATGATAACATTTTTTTTTTTCTGTTGCCAGCTTTCAAGTGTGAATGTGAATTAACTGGGAACAAATGAAACAAGACTGGACTGAATAGCTGGTGGATAACAACAATAGTGCTGATAAATATATCCAAACTTTATGAACATATATTCTGATTTAGTGTTTTGTTCTACTGAATAATGTCTGGGTGGTGTGAGAGGCTTAGTGAAATATGTTTTATTGCTGATTATTGGCTCTGCTCAACTAGATATTTTGGACAATATTTCTGCCTATTTCACTGTTGTGTCTTATTGTATCCAGAGGGATGGTTCAGTGAGAAAATTAATTACTACTTTTTGGAGTAATTCTTACACGGATCAACCAGATAAGTTACACATATCTGCTTGCAATTCTCTTTCTGATTAGACTCAGTAGTTGACTGAGATAAAGGTTATTACTTGCAGACTACTACCAGCATGGAGCTACCATATATTTTGGGCAATATTTGTGCTTTGTCATTCATGTGTAGAATTTAGGTGGGAGGAAGGGCTCAGTAATATAGAAGCGTTATACTATTTTTACTGAATTACTCAGGTCTTGTCCTTACTGATGATAATGAGTCTGTGTTACATAATGGCTACACAAGGTAATATAATGAATGCCTACTCAATAGATTATGTGCAGCATTTATCTCCTGTATCTGAGCATGCATCACTTTGCTGTAATGAACTGCAGGTCATTATCACATAAACAATAACTGCAGTTACAATATATCACTGAGTCATTATTTCTATTCAGGTACAACTCTCAGCAGCTGCCACTGTCATTCACATAAGTAGAAGTTGTTATCACTTTGATGAATGAACAAGCCAGATTTGGATTTTTCTCTGCGTGCACTCATTTCAAGCCAACCCCCCTTTCTCTCATTTTTCCAATGTGTTTGATACAAAGTAAAGCCCCCATTGTAATTATATGCTTCATAGTTTTGTGAACTACTGCAAATGAACATCGTATCATGTAGTAATTTACTACAGATATCACAGTTTTTTAGGACTTGGGTTATGGAAATTATGATTTTTTTTCATATTTTGGTAAATAACTTTGCTAAGTAACAAGTAATTGTGCTAAGTTATACCTCATTTTGAAGACAATGTTAGTCTGTACAACCAGGTAAAAGAACGGTGTCTGTATGTTGTACACATGTACAGATATCAAAGTTTGTTTAGGACTTAGGTTATGGAAATTATGATTTTTGCTCATATTTTGGTAAATAACTTTGCAATGGAACATGTCAATGTGTCAAGTGATACCTCATTTTGAAGACAACATGGTAAAAAACTGTGTCTGTATGCTGTACACATGTACAGATATCACAGTTTGTTTAGTCTTGTAGGATTATAAAAATTATATATTCCAATACTTCTCATTATTATGCCAATATCCTTGCAAGGGAGCATGGTGATGACACAAATGATGCATCATTTTGAAGTTGACATTGAGCCACACAATGTGTACACTGATATGTAGCCTCTGCCTGTTACAGGTGATGAGATGCTATGCTTTGTTTATTTATCAATTATGAGAAATATAACATTAATCATATTTCTGTGAATATCTCCATAAAGGAGTATCACACACTAATGGTTAAGGTATCATTTTAAAGCTGATATTTATACAATTAAATTAAATACAAATTGTATTTGTCTACATAGTACATTGACCAAGATATTGTGCTTTGTTTTTCCAAAAGGTAAAGAATATGCACAATATCAGCATTCATTTGCAAATATTTAATAATGACTTAGATATGCACTATCAACATTTACACTGTTGGAAAGGTCAATGTCTGCTGAACAACTTTTGTGTTTACATTTTTAGTCTAGCTCCTATAGTTAAAGAGTTATGAACATTTGTTTTCTGTATGGTATTACAAATGGATTTTCTGAAAATGAGCTCAGGCTGCACTGTTGTTCCTATGGCTGAGCTGCTCTGGAGTGAATGAGTTAAAGCTATTAGATACATCTGTACTGGAACCCAGTACCATATGGCCCTAAAAAGGAATGTATCAATGCATTAACACATGCTGCCATAAAGTTAGTTAAGCAGCAGGTGTATTTCATAGACTCAGCACTAACTGCCAGACTTTAGCAATGTGGCTTGCATTTGTGCACTTCTTAGCTACGTGCAAACATGGATATCTGAAATGTGTATGCACTTTGCTAACTGACATGCAAACCCACTGCTCACTGCGCTAAGGAAATGTACATATTATGCTGTACTACTACTGTTTACTGTCCATTTCCTGTGTATGACCTGAAATTGCATGTGGAAACATTACAGACTGAGGGTCCTATCTAACAATATGTTACATATTTACAATACATCCATGTGTTATGACCCCCTCAAGCACTGCAATCATTGTGTCTCACTACCTTTCCACACATATATCGAGCACATTACAAAATGTAATATCAACTGTTGTGTGCTATGCAATGCACACTAATCTAGTAACATGCAGAACTACAACTATTGATTATCTGCAAGGCTAGGGAAGGAATCGGCATGGACCATCTCCGCAGGGACATAGGTGAACTTTAACACACTTGACTCAACTCATTTTGTTTTTGTCAAGGGTAGATGTCCTGTGGTTTATGAAGTTTGCAGATAACTGGTAACTGGACATACTAATATAGAGGCCACCAGTGATGTTAACATATTACAGAAGGGGCTGCAACACAAAAATGATTGGTGCCAAACTCGTGGTCTGAACCTTAAAGCGCACAATGCCTCACTGTCCCCTTTGGCAATGAAGTACCCTGGTAATTATGACATGCAGAGCATACCTATAAGCTCAAACACAGTGTTGTGAGACTTGGGAACACATGTTGATAGCAATCTACACTTTCATCACTATGTATCCATAGTGGTAGCACACACATTCTGCATTGCACACATTATACATATTGACATCACATTCAAGACCAGAGTGGTCATATCTCTGCTGTACTCTACCCTTATCAGACAACTAACTGAAGACAATTTCCCCTTCTGTCTGTACTTCAAAAGACAACTGCAGCAACTGGAGAAAACAAAGGGTTGTGCCTGGGAGACTTCAGGGCCTCCAAACATGACATACATGGAAAACTGAAAGGCATGTCACTGTACTCAGTATAATGCAGGCTGCTGAGAGGTGACCTATGCCTGACCTACAGAGCAGTCTCAGACTCTGGCCTACTGGAAATGCTCCACATCTGCAAATTAAATGGGACAAGAATAACTTGGCCCGGGGTTCTCAACTTAGCCTGTGACATAATCAGAACATGCTTTGGAGGCAGATATATCCCCAACAACTCATATTCCTTTGAACAGGCTCCCACTGCATATGAAGCAGTGCTCCTTAATGAGTCTTTTCAACCACAACATTGACTACTGGAAGGGTGATTGTAAAGTCACCTCTGGGGTGGCACCCATGTCTCTCATGGACAGGGCTAGTTGGTGCTGCTCACAAAATTGCTCTGTTAACAATGACCATCAAACTATGCTCAATAACAGTACTAGGCTTCCAAACACTGTAGACCCATTAGGCTAGTAGCCTCCTATGAACCTATGAGCCCATGCAGGCCTCCCAACATTTTTTCTCTCACATGGCCTACTGGTGTCATCTAGTATAAGTTTACTGGCACTCTTACAAAAGTTAGACTTGTGCTGTGGTGCTTGCATAAAGTACTGTGTTTTGTAGTCTGCATACTTAGGTAAGGAATTTGTTCTCATTACAGTCAACTAGGCAAGTGTGTGTCTCTAGACAGAAGAGCAGAAGTGTGTATCCCACAGTTACTGCTCCAATACCATGGAGTGACAGTATTGCAGATGCCTACACATCCATTTCATGCAGCCCACTCAGCATCCTTCCCCCCAGGTGTGGCCTGCTGTCATCTACTATAAGTGCATCTGCTGTGGCACTTGCATAACTACTGTATTTTGTAGTCTGTGTACTTAGGTAGGTATGGGTTCTATTCTCACTGCAGTCAACTGGGAGTTTGCATGTGTCTCTAGACAGAAGAGCAGAAGTGTGTATCCCGCAGTTACTGCTCCAATACCATAAAGTGGCAGAATTGTGATTCCTGCAGATGCCTACACATCCATTTCATGCAGCCTACCCAACATCTTGTCCCCCTACATGGTATGCTGATGTCATTTGCAATACGGTCACCTGCAGTCTTGTAAAAGTCAGACTTGTGCCATGGCACTTACATAAAGTATTGTGTTCTATAGTCTGTGTACTTAGGTAATGTTCTGTTGTCACTACAGTCAGCTGGGCTTGTGTGTGTGTGTGTGTGTGTGTGTGTGTGTGTGTGTGTGTGTGTGTGTGTGTGTGTGTGTGTGTGTGTGTGTGTGTGTGTGTTTGTCTCTAGACAGAGAAACAGAAGTGTGTATCCCAAGGTTCTTGTTCTGATGCCATGGAGTGACAGTATTTTGATTCTTGCAGATGTCTACACATCCATTTCATGCAGCCCAACTGACATCTTGTCCTCCACATGGCCTGCTGATGTAATCTACTATAAGTTCACCTGCACTCTTTTAAAAATCATACTTGACGCATGTGTACTTAGATAGGTAGGGGTTATGTTTTCAATGCAGTCAATGGTGTGTGTGTGTGTGTGTGTGTGTGTGTGTGTGTGTGTGTGTGTGTGTGTGTGTGTGTGTGTGCGCGTGTGTGTGAGATTTGCTTCACATTGCAGAGAGCTTTTTACATCAGCATGTGGGACACTGTTATTACCATAGTCTCCTCAACAGACACTGCTGATGTCATCAGCTATATTAGATTTTAGGATATGCAGTACTCCCTTCAGGTCAGGCAAAGGTCATTTCATCCTATACCAGACAAATTAAAGTGACATGGCTTTAACTCTATCCACATAAATCATGGCATAATAAAAATCCAATTCCTGGTGCAGAGTAAAAAATGAACGGTGCAGCTCGAACAGGACAGGAACAACTTTTATTAAATAACACAATTCCACAGGTTTAAATCCACAGGTTAAGTGCTTTCATCTGTTCAATATACCGACTTCCTCAGAACCAAGATAATCCATTACTAGCTCTCATTATAAATCCAATTTGGCGCCAAAATTTTAAAAATATCCTTGTGCAGCCTTAAAGAGACATTCTACAATTCCTCTCATGCACAAACTAATACATAACATTTATATAAACTATTGTCTGAACTGTTTAACACATTTAATTCAAAAGCTTGTGAACTCTATAAATGAAAATAATTAAACTTATACTTATAAAAATGTATAAAAATTGAGTAAAACTAGTATACAATATATAAATATATAAATATATAAGTATAAATATACTCTAAAAAATTCCCATAACAATTGATACAATATGTTTTTGAAACTGTGTATTATTTAAAAATTCAATGTTAGTGTTGGCTAAAATATACAAAATTAATTTATTAAATAATATATATATACATATATCGAAAAACGTCTAAACAGAAATATGATATAAAAATCATGATGAAAGTGTATATTAGATATATATAGGAAATGTATGCAACAATACTTGAATTGAATACAGAATTTTGATTCTTGCAGATGTCTACACATCCATTTCATGCATCCCAACTGACATCTTGTCCTCCACATGGCCTGCTGATGTCATCTACTATAAGTTCACCTGCACTCTTTTAAAAGTCATACTTGACACATGTGTACTTAGATAGGTAGGGGTTATGTTTTCAATGCAGTCAATTGTGTGTGTGTGTGTGTGTGTGTGTGTGTGTGTGTGTGTGTGTGTATTTGTGTGTGTGTGTGTGTGTGCGTGTGTGTGAGATTTGCTTCACATTGCAGAGAGCATTTTACATCAGCATGTGGGACACTGTTATTACCATAGTCTCCTCAACAGACACTGCTGATGTCATCAGCTATATTAGATTTTAGAATATGCAGTACTCCCTTCAGGTCAGGCAAAGGTCATTTCATCCTATACCAGACAAATTAAAGTGACATGGCTTTAACTCTATCCACATAAATCATGGCATGATTTGTAGGCTCTGTGTTATCTTGATGAGAAAGCATTGTGGTCTTTCCAGCTGCTGCATGTGTCTGGTGAGGTACATGCAAAAGAGTGCATTATACTCTAGTACTGTTCTGATGAGGTGTGACTACTGTGATGTTGAATATACATGACTGTCTGATGGTGTGGAACACTAATCAAGTTGTTAAACCAGATGCGTGTGTGCTACCTGTTCTGCTTATGCACATGGTACATACATAGTTGTTTGATAAGATTAATGGCATGCATATCATTCATGACAGTGTGGATTGTGCCATATATATATATATATATATATATATATATATATATATATATATATCTATATATTATATATATATATATATATATATATATATATATATATATATATATATATATACATATATATATATATAGCTATATATATATTTATGCCATGCACACAAGGCAACTAGCCTGTATTAACACCTCCAGCAGATGTTGAAGTGCCAGGACAGTGTACGTGGTTACTCTCATAGAGTGTTGATGTATCATAATAGTTGTTCAAGTGTGTGTGTGTGTGTGTGTGTGTGTGTGTGTGTGTGTGTGTGTGTGTGTGTGTGTGTATGTGTGTGTGTGTGTGTGTGTGTCTGTGTGTGCAGACTCAACTCTTATTACTGTAAATTGCCTATGTTACGTCAAAGGCATGGGATTACTGGTGGTATTATTCTGATATTGTCCATGACTGTGGCTGGTTCTTGTAATGTTTTTCATGTGCCTTTTCCTGTGCCCACCTTGCTGGAGACTTCTGCTGAGAGTGCTCTCATATTCAGGCATATCAGTTTGCATAGCTTCGCAATATGCACCCTACCCCAATTGTATGTCAGATCTCTGATAAATGTCCTCTGAATTTTCGCTGTACAGGCCCTACTATACCATACAGATATGTGGTTGGTCTTGCTGCTACAACCATGTTCCATTGATGTGCCCTCCTCTGCTGTATATTAGGTAGTTTCACCTGTCCTCTTTCCCTGTGTTCATTCCTATAGTTTATGTGTGTATCCCTATTCAATACACACACTTCCCCTGAGTGTTCATTTTACATGGCAGTCCATGTCCCATTACAGATCATTTACACAATTTCAGTACATAGTGCCAGGAATGGGATATCACTATACTCTGAACTGTAGGTACACTGTCCCTTTCTGTGTTTGGGACATATACTTCACATTCATGCCTCTCAACTGTCCAGATATTTCCAGGGTGTCCAGATGTTTCCTTATCAAATTTGTGGATTTCTGCTATACCACTAGGATGATTTCAGGACTGATGTGAGTCAATATTACATACATTACAGTTCACACCTCTCAGCTGCCCCTACTAGTGCAGAATGTCCACTTTTTGTCTCGTATTTTTGATGTTTTCCTCATAACATTTTGGTTTTTGGGCAAATCATTGGCATGTCATTGCATACTGAAGTCAGAAACTGATGACAGACATTTGAGTTTCAAACTTCATGCTCTTCAGACCAATATTAAAAATCTGTCCCTGGTTTTGGGCCTTTGTCCACCTATTTTTTTATGGCTTTGTCCAGATTTCTTGCTCTAAGAGGATGAGAGAGTTTCAGTCTAACACATTTCTATGTAACATCTATGTCAAATATGTCCCTGTTTCTGGTTATTTGTCCCCCTCATTATGTTGACCTTTGTACAGATGTGTTGCACTAACAGATTAATAGCTATCTGTGAAGCCCTGGTGATCATTGTGGTATTCTGTGCAAATCTGCAGACCATAGGTGCTCTGCTTTACATAGAATTGATATCTGCATTCGCTTATACTGTTTGCTGGCTGCGTATAATTATTATGTATCGTGCACTGCCACTTGCTGCTCACTGCCACTCAAACATGTAAACTCCATGCTGACTTTGCACAGAGCCTACACAAAGTTTACTGAATCCAAGGCATACCTCTCAACAGTATCAAATTACTCAGAATCTCCCTGTTTTGATGCTAAAATAATGGGGTGCCACGAATTCTTGAGTGGTCCCTTCAAATTATGATTTTTTTCTTTCTTTATTTATAATTTTTTTAGTAATGCTGAATTCATTGCTCATTCTCATCAAACTGCTCGGGTGTGTATGATGACATCAGTGTTGTGAGAATGTGCATGACCCCTGACTGCCTGTAAAATAGATCTTTAAAAAAGAATCAGTTTATGGCTGCAGCAGGCCCATCCATGACTTGTGGCAGCCAATGAGAGGATAATGTTGCATCAACACACCAAAATTGAATCTGAAGTTCTGAATTTGTAGAGATGATCCTTTGTGCACTGCTGAACGAGGAAGCCTACAGCAGGAGCAGCTTGGAAAAGACTAATGGCGTGCATGTGAGATGTGGTTGTATTGTTGTCATAGGAGACAAAGACACTGCTGTGACCAGGAGTGAACAAGAGCTGGTGTGAAAAAACTGCACTGTGACTGTCACACAGGCACTACTAGGGAAATGAAAACACCTGTATGGGAAGTGTCTGCAGCAGCAGCAGGCAAGAGGGATGATACTGCCATCACTTGTCTGTTTTTCAAAGCATCTAGAAAAACATTTTTGCAAAGTGGAGGAGAAAAATAAGATTACAATAAACAGAGGGGAAATGGTCTGCTCAGGCTAGCTCAGAAAATCACCACCAGAGAAGAAGTTAAGAAGATATGCAAGTACAAAGAAAATGAACATATTCTGTAATAGCAGGTGATTGATTTATTACAAGGTGCAAGTCACAGAGTAACAAGGATGTCCTGTGCTGGTCTTGAACACTTGAAGAGCTGCCTTTTGCTCCAAGTATGCTTGTCGATGCTGTCCTTATTTATTTTGTATGCAGGCTGTGCTGCCACATCTGCATGCTTTCCGTGGACATGGTGCAGTTCATTTGCACTGTGTTTCTGGGAGTTGACTGTGGAATTTACTACTGCTGTTTTTATTCCATTGTTTGTTTGGTTCCCTCATCCATCTTTGTGCCTGGAGAGTAGAAAGGCTGTGCTACCCATGTTGTTTTATGCATTTTAAATATAGTTTCAGTGTTTAATCTTAAGCTATTTTCTGTTCTTCCATTGTTTATTTTATGCTTCGCTAAGAGTGTAGTTTTGTTCTGGGACCTTATTATCTTCCTTTATTTTGTATGTTTTTTTTAAATGTCTTGGGTTCACCACATTAGTAGTACACATTTGGCTATATCTTGCAGCTGTACTAAAATCCTAGAATAGCCATTGTTTTGACCAGTGCATAAGGATATAGGGCTAATCGACATCTGTCAGAGACTCATGAGTAGGCTAATTGACCATAACTGCTGTGCTCAGTGTTGGTAATAGGAAACTTGTTTTGTATCTTTAAGGTTTGTGTTTTACTTTGCAGACATCAATATGCCTAGAGCAGTTTCTTAAAATTATATGCAAAGAAAATGGGCCCATTTGTGTGTAACAAGTGCCACTATTTGTTACTTCTTTAATTAACTGTTATTATATAAGGATGATATTTGTGCCATTTCATGTCCTTAAAACATATTTTCCTGGTTGTGGCAGAAATGGTCCACTAGGGATCATTCCAATACCCTGGTTAACAAATGTAATAAGTAAATAAGTAAATAAGAAATACCCTTTTATGTCTGACAAGCATCGCATATTCATTACGAAAATGCCCCATGCATACCTGTTAATCTTTTAGAGCAAGAAATCTGGACAAAGTCAGAAATAATGGGGGGACAAAGGTCCAAAAATAGGGACAGATTTTAAATATTGCTCCTGTAAACTTAAATAGTTGCTACATAACACGTTTTGCATTATTATGTATTTTCTGAGGGATATGAATTCTGAAATTCAAATGTCTGCCATTATTTATTATTTAGTAACTTGATCTTCATGTTGGTATCCCACAATTCCATTGGAGGGTGTGGGGTTACTTGATTATGTATGGAAATGTTATGCTAATCAGCACACCAATTTTTTGCCAGTTCACATACTTTTCATCGGCCTTTGTCCAGATATAATGTTTCCAGGTTGAGAAGTATGATCCCAGGGGAATGTCTATATGAGCTGTGAGACTGAATGTAAGCCTTTTTCAATAGTGTTTTTCTTTCTGTAACCCACACAAATCATTAAAAGTGACCTTATGTCGATTGTGTGCTTGTTTGTTTATTGTTTATATTATGCTATATGTATATATTAAGTAGACAAGATAGTGGCACACTGAATAGCAATGTCACCTCATCAAGTGGTTCTCTGGTTCAGTTCTTGGCTGAGGTGCCTTCTGTGTGGAGTGTCCATGTCCTCCCTGTGTTCACGTGGATTTTCCCTGGTTGCTGTGGTATTCTCTCACACTTCAAAGTCAGTAGGTGGATTGGACACTCTAATTTGGCCATAGGTTTGACCCTTTTTTTCATTTCTCTACATTTTTTAGGTTTCTAATACTATGACATGAATGGACCCGATTCCTAAGTCAAAGTATAATTAAAGTTCATGAAATTAGTATTGTTTCAATCTTTGATGTCAGCCAGAAGTGCTCTTCGCAGCCCTTGCAATGTGCCCAGTAATGACTCTTTTTGCAATTCATATGGAGTTACCTATATTGGTAACATATCTAAATATGATTGTAGATTCTTTTTTATAAGACCCCTTGCTCCTACTACTATTGGAACTGTCTGGGTATCCTTCTTTCACATTGCTGTCATTTCTGCCTGCAAATTATGATATTTTATGACTTTGTGTCTCTTTGTACATAAGACACTGCAGTCACTGGGTGTAGAGTTTTCAATGATCAATGCTACTTTTGTCTTCTTTTCATGGACCTGCATATCATCTTTTGAACTGTTGGTAATGGTGATCACATGCAATGTAGACTTCATCATTTTCTATGATGCTTTGTGGCTCGTGTTTCCAGTGTTTTTTCAGCTACTTCACCATAATAATGTTTGCAAAATCCTCAGTGTAACAGTCTTGCCACATTATAATGCTTTCAGTATACAGTCCTTCTGCCATTAGTATATCTCAGCCAGCAACAAGGTGTGCAACTGTTCCCAATTCTGTTTTACAAAACCTGCATTTGTCTGTTTCTCCCACATGTTCAATCGACTTTGTAAACCAATGTGTACATAGTCTACTATCTTGGGCCAGCAGAATTCTCATCTGATCATTCACCTTATATTTTTTCTTTTGTTTTTTGGCACATTCAGTTGCTACCTGATTTTTATCGGGTTCCTATCACATAGTCAAACTTGCACAAGTTCAAACACCATATGGTCGAGACCATAAATACCAACTTGTACAAGTTAGAGCGTTTAAACGGAAATCTCCGTAAGGGGAGGTTTCCATTCTTTTCAATGTGGTGCAATCTCGGAGTTGGTATATTCAACTAGTGGGGGTTGTGGGGTGCAGGGGGGCTTGCCCCCCCTGCTTACAACAGTTTATTTTGTTTTTACTTTTTTTTTTTTTTTTTTTTTTTTTTTTATCACTAGTCGAAGTTTTGTAACTTTGAACAGAATGGTTCGAACATTCCATGTTCGAAGTTATAAAACTTCAGCTATGTGATATAGACCCACTTTTAGCCACTTCTGGTTTGACTTCCATTCCTGCTGATGACTGTGTGTACATATGAATAGTATGGAAGAAAAATCACTGCAGGGCAAGCCACCCAGTAATGTGGACCTTTGCTCTAGATTACTGACACTGTTGAAGTTTCACCCCAACCCCATGTGGAAAAAGGAGTTGCCCTTATGTGTGTGTGTGTGTGTGTGTGTGTGTGTGTGTGTGTGTGTGTGTGTGTGTGTGTACACACATACCTTGTGTCATATTCCTTGACTTTATTTTTGTGTTTTCTCCCTGTATCAATATATGAATATATGAAATTGTCATTTTGTGAACATCAGCGGTTGTGCTATAATCTGGATGGAATCCAAGCTGGCAAACAGTAAGAAGATTATATTTAGAAATGTGGTGAAGAATTTGCTGATATATAATTTTTCTAGAATTTTAGTATTTAAATATTAGTTATAGCCCTGTAATCTGTCACAGTCTGAGAACTGTTGTTTTTTGGTAAAGAAATTACACTAGCATGTTTTCAGTTGTAAGCTATGATTACAGCAATAGAGCATACATATGTGTCTGGAAGTTGGCACAGAGGATTAAGGACCTAGTAACAAGTTACTTCTTGTGGTCATATGGTCCAGGGTTTGATTCCTTCAGCTGCCACTGTATGACTCTGAGAAATTTCTTAACCAGACATCACTCTGAGTCTGAAAAACGTCCATGGAGATCAGTGCTTTACACTAATACATAAAAAAGGATAAGGTGACAGGCATGGGTTAGGGGCTAGGCTGTGACTGTACTAGCTAGTCTAAATTATCTAGGGATGCAGGTAATATGAAAAATACACATTACCATTATTAAACTTTTCTAAAAGACTCTGGAATGACTTTCTTTATGGATTTAAAGTGGAATACTGGTCTTCTTTTTACTTCAGGAGTGAAAGGTGATAAGAGGCTAGGCTTGATGGTTTTTAATTTCATTAAACGAATCTCTATTAACATAACCTTACTGGATGCCTTGACACCTAGATTCAAAGCAAGCATTTGTAATGATTTTCAGAACAATTTATGATGGCTTAATTAAGCAATTTACTGTATTACGGTAAAAACGTTTTACCTACTTGTTTTTCTATCCTGAGGCTAATCTGGTCAGATGAAATATCTTTGTATTTTGCATCATTAGAGGGATCACTTTTGCAAGTGTGTCATGCCTTATCCCTTATCTCAATTAATTCTTTTTATCTCGTATCTTGATTAATTATTTTAACTAAGATTAACCAAGGGTAGTATTTTTTCCTTATCTCCTTCTTACTGCAAATAGTTCTCCTGCACTAGTGTTAACAGGTTATAAAAAGTATATAGGGATGTTATAAGATTATTTATTGTCTTGGTACTTGGGACTTCAGTGAATACATTGAAGCTGGTGAATCTGAAAATGTCCTTGTGATCATTAGAAACAGAAAAATTGTGGGAGGTTTAAATGAATAGTGTAAGAACATGCATTAATCACTGATGTATGTAATTTGTGAGTATCTGTTAGGTAGAAAAAAAGAATTAAGGCGCATCACGAATTCTAGTAAGTACTGAAATGTATAGCAATTTTGTGATTAATATCTTTTCATATATGTGCAGTATATACTAATAGTGATTCTGTGTTTGGTATATTTTAATAATAATCAGAATCTAGGGAAAGAAAGGTTGAGCATGATTTTTAGCACAGTTTATGTTCAACCTTTGCAAGAAAACTCATGACACAGAAAGCCAATCTGATATTAGATAAAAATAACGGAATACTTCATTTAGTTATATCACAAGTACTTTATTCCAAATCTTCATGAAGAGGTATTTTTAATATAAACCTTTTCATTGTATATTACTAATTCTCATATTATTCTGTTTCAGGAAAAGAAAAGAAAAAAGTTAGCCATGATCTGACTGTTTCTATGTCTTTTCATTCCAGTTGTAAGGTGAACATTCGCTTTGTGATTACTCTAGTAGCTTTCCTGTGAATTTGATATAGCTGTACTATAAATCATAAGCATGGGTGTAGTGCTTGCCCAGAAATGCATAATTATTAAAATAACTTTTTTGCAATTGTCTGTAAATTTAAAGACACACATTTTTTATAAATCTTAAGGAAATACATGAAAATCAGAGTAGGCAGAAATTTATCACTGAACACACAATTTAGCTCACTACTGCAAGTTCATGAACTGCTTAATTTGAGCTAATGCTGATGTATTCCATTGCACAACACATTTACTTACTGATTAGGATGACTTAGTACTGCAAGCCAAATCAATTTTATTCAGTCATTCATTCCTTCATTTTAGGAATACTGTTTTACCCATTTCAGGATAACAGATGATCAAGGTTCCAGCCTTGTCAGCGATGACCATAAAGCCAATGAGCAATCTAGGATGGAACACTAATCCATCATATGATGCATAACACCAAAGACCAGTCTTTGATGAGACACCAGCCATCACATGAAGCATAACTCCAAGAAGCAGTCTTGGAATCATCACATGATGTAAAATGTTAAGGACCAGTCTTGGATGTGTCATTAGTCCATTACATGATGCATATTGGCACTTAAACTGTGACTCCTTATGTAGTGATACACAGTGTAGAGGATCACAAGTTTACCTACAGACATGAGGAAACTACAGAATTCAATGGCAGCCCTCATGGAATCATGGAATGAAGGCAGTCTTAACAAGGAAGGTATTCCAGTAAGGAACCAAACTATAGAGTGAAATACTTGGAGGCAGAAATGTTAACAAAAGTGTCAATATGCTGCCCTGTAGTCATTTTAATCAAAATGTACTTTCTCAAAATATTATTACAGAACTAATTGGAATATGCTCTCTTTCACACAAGAGTATGACAGAGGCCCCCAGCAAATGTGTCATGGTATGTTGAATCTTTATAGGGTAGGGTGCAGAAGACCAGAATACTATTAGTCAGATAAAACACTACCTTAATATAATCAATTCATTATGGACACCACCATCAAATAAAAACTTGAGATGCAGATTTGATGTGACAGATATTAAAACATTAATAATTCCCCATATATGGCTGTGTTTCATATAAATAATTTTTAAACATATTAGTAACAGCTGGCAAAGAGATAGCACTGCTAATACTGAACTGTCAGTTCTTTGTCAATCAGTTTTTCTGGTGTTCTGGTTGAAATTTAACACCGTCACCAAAGGCAAGAGTTAAATCACCATGAAGATTATGTAGACAAAAAACTAAAAATATTAAAGAAGGCCACCAAGGACTAACGTAAATTTACTTTAATAAACATAGATCCAAATAACTAAGCACTTTCACTAGACAGTTACTGGCGTCTTCAGAGTTATTTGGTATCCACACTTAGCCATTTAAATAATAAAACCATGTGTTGCAGAAACCAATCAAAAAAGTATCCTTGCTTAATTGCTAAATTAACCACATTGTTCTAAAGGAACTACTGTACAAATATATATATATATATATATATATATGGGTTCACTTCAATTCACTGAACTTTCAATTCACTGACTTTCATTTCACTGACACCATTTCACTGAAATTCATTTCACTGAAACTTCATTTCACTGAAAGTTCATTTCACTGACAAGTATTATTACAAAGTAAATGGAATATGCCCCTTTCCCCACTGCAGTGTGACCCTGGAGTTAGAATATATAGTTAGGGGGTGTGGGGGGCAGAGCCCCCTACATTGGGTGGTGTGGGGGGCGCAGCCCCCCACTTACTTTTCTTTTACTAAGCAATATTATATCAAAACGTAAGAATATCATACGAAATGAAGTGGGGGGCTGCACCCCCCACACCCCCCGATGTGGGGGGCTCTGCCCCCACACCCCCCTAACTATATATTCTAACTCCAGGGTCGCACTACAGTGGGGAAGGGGGAATATTCCATTTTATTGCTAATAATAGTTGTCAGTGAAATGAACTTTCAGTGAAATGAAGTTTCAGTGAAATGAATTTCAGTGAAATGGTGTCAGTGAAATGAAAGTCAGTGAATTGAAAGTTCAGTGAACTGAAGTGAACCTATATATATATATATATATATATATATATATATATATATATATATATGAAACACTGTATTAACAGTTAAAACCAAAGCTAAAAATAGTCTCTATGTACATATGTGACCACAGTGTTGTATTTTGTTTAAATCTTTTTTGCCTTTAACTTTAAAATCGGCATCAAAGAGACACCATCATTCAGACTGGGGCTTTGAAGGGCATTTAACCTGATTTGCCAGGAGTTTCCAAAACAGCAACTTTGTTTTTAATATCACCCCCTCTTTCACTATTGCCAACACGGTCAATAATGAAAAATACAAATTTTTTAAAATTGCTACAATTTTTTGTGTGCAAGTATAAAGCATTATGCTTATCCTTTTTACTGATACTTCTCACGTGTTCAGATATCTAGTCCCAGAGCCTATGAATAGTTTTACCCACGTAGAAACCATTGCAGGATGTACAAGATACAACATACACAATGTGCCTTCTGTTACAGTTACACTTCCCTAGACAGGGGATAGCGTACTTGTAGTCTTTCACACATACGTAAGGGCCATCATTGATGTACCTACAAAATCTACACATGCCACATTTACTCATCGATGAAGCCCTTCTCATGTTTGTAGTGCCTTGGTTTTCCAAGATGCCTTTTACTTTCTTCCCTCTACTATACACAATCTTGAGGCACCCCTCCCAAAATTTATTTTGTGGTGTTACTTAAACAAAAATGCCATCCATTCTTTAAACAAGAGACGAGCTCATTAGCCCTGTCATTGTATTTCAAAACAAACAGCACCCCTGCTTTTTCTACGTTTACTTTGTTTGTAGTGAATGATGTTTCATTAATCAAAATCGGTGTATAAGTTGTTTCTCTCTTACTCAACACCTCCTTTTTAATTTTTTACATTTTTAAGGGGTAATCCCTAGCTAAGAACATTTCAATCAATTTGAATAGTTTATCTTTGAATGTTAGGTTGTCACTAACCAATCTGGAAGTTCTCTCCATCTGCCCTTTAATGATGTTTTTTCTTTGGTGGAAGGGGTGACAACTGTGAAAATGTAACAGTGAGTTTGAGTATGTCTCCTTTCTATAGATGTTACTACTGAGACCTTGTGTTGTTTTCTTGATTGTTATATCCAAAAAATGTATTTATTCCTTGTGCCAGGTATAAGTAAACTTAAAAGAAATTTGTTGTAGCATTAATATACTCCATGAACTCCACTAAAGTAGTCACGTCACCCCCCTCCACAAAATAAGTACATAATCTAAAAATCTGCTGTATAATTCTATGTTGTCTTTATATTTAGAGGGAAATATAAGGAGATTCTCCCAAGCAAGTAACACCAAGTTTGAGAAAAGAGGGACACATTTGGCCCCCATTGCTACACCAGTTAACTGCTGGTAAATTTCTCCCTCAAAACAAAGGAAGTTGTTTTTAAGTATAATTTCCATTAAGTCAAACAACACATTTATTTTAGTTTTATCTATTATCTTACTTTTTGTTAAACTTTCATAGAACATAGCCAATCCTTGTTCATGGGGGATGACAGTGAACAAGCTGACAACGTCTACTGTCAAAAACAAATAACTGGCATTGCTTTCAATTTGCCTGAGCCTCTCAAGGCAGTGCCATGAGTCTCTTAATATATGCTGAGCTTTGTCAACTGCTACCTTTGACCAAATGTCCACAAAGGAGGTCAAGGGTTCCATCTTGGAACCTCTTGTCACTACTATAGGTCTAAATGGAGGATTGCTAATTTCTTTGTGGACTTTAGGTATCCCAAAGATGACAGGAAAATTGGAAATGTTACTGTTAAATAATCAAATTCTGCCTCATTTATTGAACCTTGAAAAAGTGCATCTAGTAAAAACAAATCAATCTTCCCATAGGCTCTGTTGACTTCATTAATAGAAACCCTATGGTAGGTCACTTCATTGTTTAAAATATTGCTCATTCTGGTACTATAATCAGTCTTGGTCATAATTACCATTCCCTCACCCTTATCTGGTTTCGTAAACCTGTATTCTTTATTTTGTTTCAGGTATTTTAAAACCAATCTTCCCACTTTATTGAGGTTATCCATACCCTGTCTATCTTGTTTTAAAATTTTCCTAAACTCGTTTTCAACATGTCTCTCTAAAGTAAAAACTTCAGGATGTGGGGGAGGAATGAATGTGCTTCGTCTCTTAAAAGGTAAACTTAAATTAAGTTCCGTGTTGTTTCTATTGTTGTTAGAAAAAAAACATTTTTAAATTCAGTTGTCTTGTATAAAGTTTTAAATCAATCAATACTTGTGCAGTGTCAAGTTTAAAAGTAGGCACAAAACTAATACCCTTACTAAACAACTCAAAATTGACATCGCAAATTACCATGTCAGTGTAGTTTTTTTCTCAAAAAACTTTTTATTGATTTATAAACATTACATTTAGGAGTTGTATAAAGATTAACAATTTGATAAAACAAAATGCAACTCTTGTTGGAGTTAAAAAAAGAACATTAAATAACAAATCCCAATATATACACTATATACAATCGGTAACCATAAAATCAGTGGTAAATTTAGACATTATACACATTTATGTAAAAAAAAAGTATGGTTAACAAAATAAAAGAGCTAATAATCAAGACCAGGAAAAAAAAAAGACTCTAGAAGATATTAATTGTTTTTAATACTTAAAACCTTCCCCAACACTCTGTTTTTTAAAGACATTTTTATTGGACTCTTAACCAAGTTTTTTTGTGCATCAATATATAGGTAAGCCATTTTTTGAAAAGTATCCCAATTTAATTTAGTACGATCAAGCCAATTTTGAGTAATATAAAGTTTTATAAGCGAACAAATAAAAATAAGTACATGAGTATCCAATTTGGAAAGATGAACTATCGGTATATGAAGTATAGCAAATTCCCAGGACAGCGTAGATTTATGATACCCCATTCTCTGCAGTCTTACCTTCAAAGAGGTCCAAAGTTTATGAGAAAAATGACAATACCACAGGATATGTAAAAGGTCAGCTTGGGGAAAGGAACAACATGTGCACGATGGAGATTTACTGGCATTAAATTTATTTCATTTATATGGCGTATGATAGGCGTTATTGTTAGTCATTAATTGTGTGTAGATCAATTTCTTAAATGGAGTAAATTCTTTGGTGTTTCTGATTGCTAGAAGTTTTTGATTCTCAGTTATTTGAGAATTATGATTCAACCAGGTACTTGAGAAAAGACAGTTCTGATCTAATGTTAACTTGTTTATCAGTTTATAAGACTTTGATAACATTTTCACTGATGACGATAATGTTTTAATTATCTTTTTTAAATTATTAAGATCAAGTTCTGTAGGTTTTATCAGATCAAACTTTATCATAATTACCTCTCTTATTTGACGTAAAACTGTAGTGTATTTCCAACTAACTTTTAGAATCTTATGTAAATTTGCTAGTGGCAAGTCTTTATATTTCAAGATATGCCAAACTTTTAACTTTTTAATAAGAGGATAATTTGTTAGATTAAATGGAGAGTTATCTAACATTATGTTCGGATTTAGATGAAGTGGTTGAAAGAGGTGAAAAAACTTATCAAGATTGCAGATTTTTAATAAATTCTGAAAAGCCTTAATGTTGTGTTTAAGAAGGGTCAAAATTTTACAGGTGCTCATCATATTTAAATAAATAAAAGGGATGGCCTCTGGATTTATATTTTTAGATAAAATATAATGATACCACATCCTAACCCATATTGGGTACTGAATACCTTTACTACTATTAAAGTTAGATATAGTTAATAGCTTATTTGCTGAAACAATTAGATAATAAAGGTAGAAATTTGGTAATCCCAAACCTCCCTTATCTTTAGTAATTGACAATCTAGAATAGGAGATCCTAACCAATTTGGGAAACCACATAAATTTTGTTAATTCTTTATTTACCTTCTCGAAAAAAGACTTGGGAATTATCTGATCCGAAGAATTGAATTGATATATAAATTTTGGAAGAATATTCATTTTAATTATTGCAGCTTTTGATAAAAGTGACAAATTTAGCTGTTCCCATCTATTCATGTCAGACATTATAGATTTCCATATTTTACTCATGTTGTTTTGAAATGAGGAGTGATTATTGTGCTCCATATTAATTCCCAAATATTTCACACCAAAAGTAATCTGGATTTGTGAATCAGAAAACAATTACAATTTATGAACCTTATGATTTAAAGGAAGAATATGGGTTTTTGAAAGATTTATAAGATAATTTGAAGCAAGAGAGTAACATTCAATAGAGTTTGTTATTTTACTGAGGTCAGATAATGGAGTTTGGAAATATATTACTAGATCATCAGCAAATGCAGAAAAAAAAATATTTGTGTTAAAGATCCTTGGAATATTATGAAAGGTGTTTTGAGTAATATATAACAGCAGTGGTTCCAAGTATATATTAAAAAGAAAAGGGGACAAGGGGCAACCTTGCCTTGTACCTCTGGTAATCTTTATAGGGGGAGACGTGTAACCATTAATATACAGACTAGTATACATATCTTTATATAATGTTTTTATTAAATTTATAAAGGATATGGGGAAATTAAAGCATGTCATAGTTTGAAAAAGAAAATCCCAACATACTCTATCAAACGCATTTGATGCATCAAGAATCAATGCATATATTGGGTTAGAATCATTTTTTAAGAGATGAATAATAGATTCCAGAGTCAGGGTATTATCCCATGCATGTTTATGAGACATAAAACCTATTTGGTCTTGAGAAATAATTGAGGGTAAGACCTGTTTTAATCTGTTGGCCAAAATTGATGATAAAATCTTTATGTCTATATTGATTAAAGAAATGGGCCTGTAATTTGAGGGGTTTGTTTTCTCTTTATTATTTTTCAGAATTAGTATAGTTTTAGACCTGTTCCAGTAAAGATCAGATATGTCCTTGATTTTAATGTAGTTGTATACTTTAAAGAGAAAAGGAACAATTATCGACTTAAAGGATTTAAAAAATTCCGGTGTAAACCCATCTGGACCAGGAGATTTACCCGATTTAAGTCTATCTATTGAATCTGAAATTTCTTGAAAAGTAAGAGGAGCAGAAAGTACATTTTTTTGATTTTCTTTTAACTTAGGGAATCTTAAAGAGCTTAGAAAACTATTTATATGATTGTTAATCAACTAATTGGATGAATTAGAGTATAACTCTGTATAGAGTAAAGTAAAAAGATGTATAATTTCCTTATCTGTATTATATGATTTATTTTTGTGTAATAAAGATGAAATTTTAGGTCTATCGAAGTTATTTTTAATTATTCTGGCTAAGATTTTAGACGGAACTTGAGCCCATTCTGAATAAGTAGCTAGTAATCTTTGATCTACTATAGAGAGGTTATTCTGATGTAGCAAGATTAGTTCTTTTTGATAGTCTATAATTTGCTTTTCAAGAACATTATCTTGATTTAGTCTAAAATGATTTTCAAGATACTGGATTCTAGACTTTAGAAAAACTTCTTTTTTATTATATTGTTTTTTAAGGTATGCAGATTTACCGATAAACATTCCTCTTAATCTCGCCTTACAAGCAGCCCATTGAACGTCATAAGGAATATCTGTTAAATCCAGATCATGCTCCATTTCCTGAATTATATCAGAACACTGTTTACATATATCATTATTTAAGAATAAATTGTTGTTTAGTGACCAATTGTTTTTGTGAGCATTATTTTTATCATTATGAGTAATATTTAAATTTAGCACAATTCTTGAGTGATCCGAAAAAAATCTGGGTTCAGTATAAAAATCCAATATAAATTTTGAAAGAAAATTAGAAACCAGAAAAAAATCCAATCTAGACCAAGAGCGACAACATTTTGAATAATATGTATAAATTTCTTTCTTATTTGAGATTTTTATAAAATGCAGTGGGTCAATTAAATTATATTCCAAAATTAAATCTTCGAGGGCCAAAGATGATTGGTAATTATAAGAAGTGGGACAGCTAGAGCGGTCAATTTCTGGGTTTATGACTGCATTCCAATCCCCTCCTACTATAATATAATGATCCTTATAAGATGTGAGTATATTATATATTTTTAAGATAAAAGAATGTTGTTGATTACAAGGACCATATAAATTTAGAACCAAAAGTGGTTTATCAAGATTATGAAAAGTAGCTGTAAAAAGGCACCATCTACCTTCATTGTCGTATTTCTCATCAATTATACTCCCTAAGAATTTATGTTTAACAATTATGGCCACTCCCCTAGAATTGGAAGAATCCCCAGAGGCTACTATCTTCTTGATCCATTTTTTATTCTTTTCCTTGTCCCAAACATCACGAGGAATATGTGTCTCTTGAATAAAACAAATATTGGCTTGTGATTTAAATATCAAATGGAATAATAAGGATTTTTTGGCTTTGTTTTGAATTCCTCTAACATTCCAGGACTCAACTATTATGTCATTTGTCATAAGAGCAATATAGGCTAGATATTAAATTAATGAAAATATAATATATTAACCTGAACAGAATAGAACTAATACCCAACAGTAAAACAATACATCTCTTCTGGTCTTGATTAGATAATATCACAACAATAAATGTACCCACAAAGAAATAATAATTATGGAATTATACACTTCCTTCTTTCTAACCCTAGTGCCTGCCCACCATTCCCCTGTTACAGAAGGAAGATCAAGAAAAAAGAGAATAAAATTAGAATTTTTGGTTACCAAAATCTTCAATTTAGTACAAAAAGCTTTACTTAGAGCCCTTAAAAGGACTATAACCCACACAATAAAACTAAACATATTTACAAATCTGTCTAAACTCAAGACGTCCAACATATTCAATCCCTATACAGTTGTAACCACTGGCTCCTATAATACAGAAAGGTCTAAAATTTAAATGTTTTTCCTCACAGATCTCATATGCATATTTTGGCCTAAATAAGCAGATAAATTGCAATTTGTAATATGAATTATATTGTTTGTTAAAACATAAGTTTGAATTACCAGAGTATAACTAGATTAATTAACTAAAATTATTATGTACAGCCAAATATCTAACTAAACTGAAGAACATGTTTAGAATTATAATACATTAAACTAGGACTAACAAATATTAAACTAAAAGATAAAGGAAGATCTGACCCCAAATCAACATCAAATGCCATTTTGTAAACCTGAATAAGTTAAATCAAATATATACAAATCTAATAAAAAGATTAAGCCTATTACTAAGTAAAGAATAACAGCATAAACATCATCCATCTTAAGTGCCATTTGTATACAACATGTCTGCATACAAACAATTGTTAAAATTACAAGCCTATAAAAGCAGCCTATACTTCCTCTACAAAAATACAGCATAAATATACCTAACGCGACACTTTAAATTTCGATAAAACAGAAACAATAGACCCTAAACAATCACAATAAGACACAAGATCCAATAACAGAAGTGATCTGACATGAAAGATCTACTCTAAATCAAAAGGGTTATTACAACACAATATATATGACCAGGATAACAGCCAAAAGAATTCCAACATCTGACAAGCCATTCAAAGGAGATTCCTGATCAGCTAGCCATCATTAAAGATGAGAAACTACCCCTAATCATGTCTCAGGGAAAATATATTCCTAAATACATGTAAAATAAGAGACCACAGAAGCAACACGCATCACTATTTCCAAATAAAACTTTAACTATCAGAGACCATAAAAGTCTGTATTTATTTTGTCCCAAATTTAAACTGCCATCTATGAATCAGGTACTCACTATTGTCATTTAACTTAAAGCCTCAGATTTGACATCAAGAAGTAGAATGAATTTTCCAGTTAGTTTTAACTAGATAGCATTACAGAAAAAAGCACAATGTAAAAATATATCCAGATGTCAGTGCATATAGTTATTAATCCAATAAGCAGAAATTTGTTATTTAAAAACATCAAATAACTTTAAATATAAGGGCTTAATATTAGAACAGAAAGGTATACTGAACTAACATAAGTCATACCCATCTAAATAAAACGTTTTTTCAGTTTTAACAAGTTATTGATTCTTGTTTTCATTGTTTATTCTTCAGTTACATTCACTTCATTATCACCATGGACTATAGTGAATTATGACTCATATCATTAGTTTATATTTTGGTACATCACCTGGACGAGGCTATATATATTACGCATGAGCTGGTGAATATAATGTATAATTTATAGTAGTCAAGCTACCTGGTTCCCTCGTCAATAGTTTTCAGACTTTTTTGCACTATTGGAAGCAGGGTTTTAGTTAGTCTTCTTTCCTTTACAATTTCTATTAATGAAGAATTTTTCTAATGTTTTGTTTCGTGATAACGAGGTTAGAACAATTACATTACATGGCTCACTATTTTAATATATATAGAAAATTGTTATATACTGAATATCTTTCTATATCTATCATCCTATTAATGAAGTATGTCCATACTTATATAAAAAACTTCCCACGACTAGCGATAGCCTTTAATTATTGTTGCCTTTTGACTATATATGCTGCTTTGACTAATCAGTTTAATAACTATATTCATCGGTTTATTTAAAATTAAACTCATTTAAAATATGTTTTTTGAACTGACTAACTAGTTGTTCTTTGGATCAGAAAATAACAGTGTTTATACCTGTTAATGTTCAACAGTTGTATTAAGTTGCACTTTAGAACTGTCAGAGCCCTCAGTGCCTGATTCAGTTACTTCAGCGCCATTGCGCATGACACAGAAAGAGAAGAAATTTATTCAATTGAACATGTTTATTGTCTTTTTCCGTATTTTACTTTATCTCGTATTTAACTTGTTTTATTAATAATTTTAAAGATAACACTCGATTCATCCTATTTAAATTATAGAGCAACCATCTATTTAAAAATTTTTTACACATGTTGTTGCGATCAAGTTTGTTCAATATAACGCACAAGTAACTTTGACTGGTGTTACTAGAACTAGGGAGATCATAACAGGAAGACTCTTTATTTAGAAGCATTTAAGTACTTTATGATTACATCAAGATGCACATTAGTGCTCTCAGAGCTGTCAGTGTAATCTGTCATCTCCAGCGCAATTGCGCATGACAAAGTAAAAAGAAAATATTCCTTTAACGTAGTGCATCCATCATATTCAATTATACTCAATTTTTACAGAGCTTCAATAACAAATTTAAACTAGTACTCAATCGTTTTTGATTACAATAAAGAGTCGCTATATTATATGCATCATTTCATGTATAAAGAAATAAGGAAATGTGTGCTTAATACAGATTGCTCATTGTATTCAATCGTGTTTAATTTTTACAGAGAGTTTCATAAGAAATTCAAACATATTCAAATATGTTTTTACTTAACTTCAGATATAACATAATGTCGCTATATTTTATGTAACATTTTAAGAATTTAGGTGTCTGATATGAGGTTATTCATATATTGAAAGAACTCTGCACATACCATGAAATCTTCACTTGCTCAACAATACACAGCGCGATAATTAGTTTAAACTGTAAAGCGCTGAGTTTAGAATTACCCTATGTCTGTATGCGCTCAAATTGCTTATATAAGTGATGACGTCACTCTGAGGTTCCGTAGATTCAACATAAAGCATGTGTGTCTATCGGAGAGTCTGTTACTGCAAAAATGAACAATCTTACACTTTTTAAAGTCTCGAGAGGTGAATAGATTCCCTCCAAAATGTCATAAGAGAAATTTCAGCAATAACAGTATATTTACATATTGATTCATGTGCTGTAACAACGGAACACAATGTCAGCAACTAAATATATGAGAATGATAAAATATTAAACTAGTGATAGCTGTCAAAAACAATAAAAGGAACTTGAGCATACTATAATAAAAGCTTAATTAACTGTTTATGTATAGAGAATTATGAATCAATTAAGTACTTTAAGTCACTTTTTCAATTAGAGACACAACATATTAGCTAAAAAATATTAGCACAATTAAAGCTTGATAAAGAATGCATTATTAAGACATAGATTCAGGAAGCTTCTTGAATATTTTTAGGAATATTTCTTTTGCTTCCTTAGGATCTGTAAGGGTAAACTTTCTGTCATTATAAGTAAAATACATGGTATTCGGATAACTCATTCTAAACCTTATCCCTCTTTTGATAAGATCTGCACAATAAGGTGAAGGTTTTTGTCTTTTCACTTTTATTTGTTGAGGAAGATCCTGTGAAAATGACAGTTTATGGTTTTTCCAGACAAACTGTTTTTTGGTTTCTGCCGCTTCTAAAATCTGAAAAGTGTCTTGAAAATTCAGTAACTTAGTATATATGATCTGAGGAGAGGTAGAATCCTGACTGGCACGCAATGCTCTATGTGCTCTCTCTATAATTACAGTTTTTGAAGTTGCCTCACAGTTTAATAATGCCTCAAAAATCTGTTTTGTCACTGATAACAACTTTTGATTTTCATAGGATTCTGGCAAACCTCTGATAATAATGTTATTTCTACGGCTTCTAGATTCTAAGTCCAGCAATTTAGCCTGAATTTCTGTAATAATCTTATCTTTAGCTTTAATATCTCTTTCCACTGTGTCAGTTCTTATTTCTAAAGCAGTATTTTTACTTTCAATAACATCCATTCTCTCACTTATTTGCTTTAGAGTCTTACCAAAGTCAGTAAATTGTTCAGAGAAATTTTGAATAGCATTTTGAATTGGTTGTTATGCTAATTTTAGTTCATCTAAATTAAAGTTTGAGTCATTTGCATCTTTATTACTTACTTTAGCACTTTCAGAGGGATGTTTAGTGGTTCTTAGTCTTTTTGAACTGGTATCCTTCTCAGGTGAGAGCATTGAAGAGAATTTGGCCTTTGTTGCCTGTGTCTCCATGGAGTCAGATTTAGCAGCCATGCCCAGAGTGGAGGTGTGAAGTCAGGATAGCAGAATCTGGGAGGAGCCTTTAAGCTGGATGTGTCCAAGACAATTGAAGCCACAAAAACTGTTCTGAGGTAAAATAATTCCAAAGCTGTGATTTCCAGGGAAGAAAATAATCCAAATACGAAGACAAACTCTTAGAGAAGTATTTTGTTTAAAAAGCTGAGGAAAAATATCACTCCAAAGTTGTAAAAAAAAAGTTAGATATTAAATAACTGTGAGGAGCTCAGTGAGTAGGGACTAATCTAGTCGGCAGCCATCTTGGATCCCATGTCAGTGTAGTTGTAAATGTGAAAACCTTGTTTTTTCTGACCACATACTATTAAAACCAATCTCCTCAATGTTACTCATTTCAGATGTTACACCAGCATTAAGGTCTTCATGATTTTCCTTAACATTTTCAGAATACATTTCAATTGCACAATAATCATTACCTAAGTCCAAAGCATCAGTGTCATGCCCTTCAACATTAAAATTGAAATCAACAATACCAGAAATCCCAAAATTACCAAAAGTAAAAAAGCTGACAGGCGATACAATAGGACTTAGTGGAGACCTCTTCTCTTTCTCCTCCCCCCTCGACCATTCTATTGTTGCTGATAATACTGTTGAATATTCCTCTCTTCTTGCTCCCTGTTTATCAGTCTCTCCAACCTTCTTAATTCAGTCGGGTGCTCTAAAGAACATTCATTAGTGTCTCTGTTTTCGATATTAAAGTCCTGTTCTCTATGTACATTGTTTTCATTAACTGTAAATGTACCGTATTGCTCCCTGTGTTTAGTACCTGGTGGATAAGCACAGTTATTTTTATAATCCAAAGTATCCCTTTCCAATTTTTTGTGTTTCACAGCTACGTTTTTATTAACAAAAGTCTCACCATTTTTCAGGACTTTAGCGTAGCTGTCTTTTAGGTGAGTAAAGAGTAAGTCTTTTGTGATACTCTCATTCAATGCAGAAATATCATTGTGTAATTTGACCAGCTTAGTCTCGTTATTACGGGTAATAATATTTAACATCTCAATACCTGTTTTATCAAACAGTGATGTTAGTTCACAATACGCTGTAGTCCCTTTTTCAATTCTTATTGGGAGTTTCCAAATCCGCAAGCCATTAGGTACTTGATTCAAAGCCATAGATTTTTTCAAAAATAAATTTTCAAGCTGAATGGCTCTGAATTTTGTACAAAGTTTCTCAAAGTTATTAATTTGTTCTTTCAATGTAGGTGCTGCTCTTCTCGCCTCTTTCAGGCCTGAGACTTCAAACTTAGGTGTCAAAAACCAAGACGTAAAATCACTTGGTGGAGCGCTGTTACCATGGAAGCCGCTCCCTCCTGGTGTTGCTCTACCCTGGTTTTGTTGTTTCGGTATAACAGCGCTAGAGGAAGTAGATGCTTCATTATGGTTCCCCAACCCCTCAGAAACCGGGGAATGAAGTATAAATAAGTCCAATTGGGAATTGGTAAGGCTGTTGGTACTTGTTTCTCGCCTTTCCAGCACCTCATTGGATTGAAGCCTATTTAGCTTCTCCACAACACTGGCCAATTGATTAAGCATGCTCTCCATTACCAATTAGAACTTCAACATAACAAAAAAGGAAAAAGAAAAGAAAAAATACGGTCGTCCTCTGGGCCTTAACCCAAACTGCAAAGAAAAAACAAACCAGTCCAAATGGACCAAAAGTAACTAAAAAACTAAAAATAATAAAAAAGGCCACCAAGGACTAACATAAATTTACTTTAATGAACGCAGATCCAAATAACTAAGTGCTTTTACCAGACAATTACTGGCTTCCTCAGAGTTATATGGTATCCACACCTAGCCATTTAAATAATAAAATAACAAGACAACTACAACAATAGAAACAACACAGAACTTAATTTAGGTTTACTTTTTAAGAGAAGAAGCACATTCATTCCTCCACCACATCCTGAAGTTTTCACTTTAGAGAGACATGTTGAAAACGAGTTTAGGAAAATTTTAAAACAAGATAGACAGGGTATGGATAACCTCACTAAAGAGGAAAAATTGGTTAAAAGACCTGAAACAAAATAAAGAATACAGGTTTATGAAACCAGATAAGGGTGGGGGAATGGTAATTACGACCAAGATTTATTATAGTACTAGAATGAACAATATTTTAAACAATGAGGTGACCTACCATAGGGTTTCTATTAATGAAGTCAACAGAGCCTATGGGAAGATTGATTTGTTTTTACAAGATGCACTTTTTCAAGAATCATTAAATGAGGCAGAATTTGATTATTTAATGGTAACATTTCCACTTTTTCCTGTCATATTTGGGATACCTAAAGTCCACAAAAAAATTAGCAATCCTCCATTTAGACCTATAGTAGCGGCAAGAGGTTCCAAGACGGAACCCTCTGCCTCCTTTGTGGACATTTGATCAAAGGTAGCAGTTGACGAAGCTCAGCATATATTAAAAGACTCATGGAACTACCTTGAGAGGCTCAGGCAAATTGAAAGCAATGCCAGTTATTTGTTTTTGAAAGTAGACGTTGTCAACTTGTTCACTGTCATCCCCCATGAACAAGGATTGGCTATGTTCTATGAAAGTTTAACAAAAAGTAAAATGATAGATAAAACTAAAATAAACTTGTTGTTTGACTTAATGGAAATTATACTTAAAAACAACTTCCTTTGTTTTGAGGGAGAAATTTACCAGCAGTTAACTGGTGTAGCAATGGGGGCCAAATGTGCCCCTGTTTTCTCAAACTTGGTGTTACTTGCTTGGGAGAATCTCTTTATATTTATCTCTAAATATAAAGACAACATTCTATTATACAACAGATTTTTAGATGATGTACTTATTTTGTGGAGGGGTGACGACTACTTTAGTGGAGTTTATGGAGTATATTAATGCTACAACAAATTTCTTTTAAGTTTACTTATACCTGGCACAAGGTATAAATACATTTTTTGGATATAACAATCAAGAAAACAACACAAGGTCTCAGTAGTAACATCTATAGAAAGAAGACATACTCTAACTCACTGTTAGATTTTCACAGTTGTCACCCCTTCCACCAAAGAAAAGGCATCATTAAAGGGCAGATGGTGAGAACTTCCAGATTGGTTAGTGACAACCTAACATTCACAGAAGAACTATTCAAATTGATTGAAATGTTCTTAGCTAGGGATTACCCCTTAAAAATGTTAAAAATTAAAAAGGAGGTGTTGAGTGAGAGAGAAACAACGTATACACCGATTTTGATTAATGAAACATTATTCACTACAGACAAAGTAAACGTAGAAAAAACAGGGGTGCTGTTTGTTTTGAAATACAATGACAGGGCTAATGAGCTTGTCTCTTGTTTAAAGAATGGATGGCATTTTTTATTTAAGTAACACCACAAAAGAAATTTTGGGAGGGGTGCCTCAAGATTGTGTATAGTAGAGGGAAGAACTTAAAAGGTATCTTGGAAAATCAAGGCACTATGAACGTGAGGAGGGCTTCATCGATGAGTAAATGTGGCATGTGTAGATTTTGTAGGTACATCAATGATGGCCCTTACGTATGTGTGAAAGACTACAAGTACACTATCCCCTGTCCAGGGAAGTGTAACTGTAACAGTAGGCACATTGTGTATGTTGTATCTTGTACATCCTGCAACGGTTTCTATGTAGGTAAAACTATTCATAGGTTCCGGAACAGGATATCTGAACATGTGAGAAGTATCAATAAAAAGGATGAACATAATGCTTTATACTTGCACACAAAAAAATTGTAGGAATTTTAAAAAACATTGTATTTTTCATTATTGACCATGTTGGCAATAGTGAAAGGGGGGGGGGGTGATATTAACAACAAAATTGCTGTTTTGGAAACTTCCTGGAAAATCAGGTTAAATGCCCTTCAAAGCCCTGGTCTGAATCACAGTGTCTCTTTGATGCCGATTTTAAAGTTAAAGGCAAAAAAGGTTTAAACAAAATACAATACTATGGTCACATATGTACATAGAGACTGTTTTAAGCTTCGCTTTTAACTGTTAAAACAGTGTGACATATATATTTTTTGTACAGTAGTTCCTTTAGAACAATGTGATTAATTTATCAATTAAGTAAGGATACTTTTTTGATTGGTTTCTGCAAGTCATGGTTTTATTATTTAACTGGTAAGTGTGGATACCAAATAACTCTGAAGAAGCCAATAATTGTCTGGTGAAAGTGCTTAGTTATTGGGATCTGTGTTCATTAAAGTAAATTTATGTTAGTCCTTGGTGGCCTTTTTTATTATTTTTAGTTTTTTAGTTACTTTTGGTCCGTTTGGACTGGTTTGGTTTTTCTTTGCATTATGTAGACAAAATGCGATGCTTGGAGACCAAAGGTTGCAGTCTGTGTGTACGTACATGGACTACACGTACTGCAGAAAGCTGCTTCACTTTTCCATAGATTGTTTCCATTGAATATAGACTACTGCTGAGGCTGGCTGAAACTGATATAGAGTTACCATTTCCTACCATGGCTAAGTAGGTGTGCACTGAGTTAAATTATTACAGCCCTAGACTGGTGCTCCCTGACTACCACACTAAACCACCTACATCTTAGTTCTAAGTCATGTTGTTACTAGGAGCTGCTTTTCATTACAGCAGACAGTGAGGACTTCTGTACCTGTCATGCTTTATTTCTCATCCGTGTGTGTGCGGTTAATGTCTGTCTTTTGAAACCTAGTTGCACTGATCATCCTCACTGACTAAGCCGGATGTTTGCACTGGATATGGTTATAATGGATAATACATGGTAAATGTTGTATTAGTACTTCAAGATCTAATAACTCAAACACCACAGAGCTATTTACTCTATTATTGTAATGAATTATGAGTTTTAGCATGACGGTTGCAAATGCAGTAAGATGGTGGCTTACATTTACCGGAATATTGGCATTTATTGCAAGATTTAGCTTACCTTTATTGCAAAGCTTCACATTAATTCTGAGAATACAGTTTATATTTGTTGTAAATGCTGATTTTATTATAAGAAGGTTGCAGATATTTATTGTGAAGAAGAATGTTACATTTAGTTTAAAGACATACACTTTTAGGCTTTAGACTGTGACTTGTGTTCTATCAAATTCTGTCCCTTCTGTTTACCTTCATTTAGAGACTCTTCATCTATGTTCATACTCCAAGGCTTCCATTTTTTTGCAGTTGTCCTCTAATCATAAACTAGAATTTCATAGGGTTTAAACAAATCTACTGTGTCATGTTGTTGCATTAGTTGTCACTAAAATTATTTTCCTGGTATTGCCTATTTTGTTTACATCTTTCTAGCATAGCAACAGTGACAATATTTTACACAACTACAATTTTGGGTTCACTGCTTACCCATACTTATGATTTAACAGTGATATCCTGCCCCCCAAATTACTACTTATTGCTTTATTTGCAATGCAGCAATATAGGAAGTAAGGTGCTACTTAATACAGTGTTATGAAAAACAGTTATACAGGTTAGGTGTTCACTAGCACCACCTGTGCAGTGAAGGAGTAGTCCAGTAACAGTAGCAGATCAGCAACGTCCAATTTTCCTCCACATATAAAAATATTTTACAGAACACAACTACACAGTTGCTAAAGATTACATGAAAGAACCAATATACATACTGTTGTCTTTACCCTATTCCAACTCTGTAGTGGCAATCTAATGACTGAAGGTTGTTTCCTGCCCCCCCCCCCCTGCTAGCCCACTCTTTTCTCTGTACTCTACCAGGAGCATTTAATCTGCTCCTAGACAGTGACTTCTACATTCTCAAAGCCCTAGCAAAAGCAGTCACAATACAAACAATACAATGATCCCTGGGAACTGTTGGAAAAAATAAAGCAAAAGAAAAGTTTAGAGGCTAAAGCATATCTAGACTGCTGATGAGGCTGTGTGGGATCCGGTACCCTACCCCAGATTTTCACCCACCCCTTTTCTATATTTTCACCTCACTACTTTCCTGCCTCATCGTCTTTCCTTCAATCAGCCATACTAGGACACACACACACACACACACACACACACACACACACACACGCACACACACACGCACACACACACGCACACACACACGCACACACACTTAACATCCCTGTCCCCTTCCCAATACTTTTATCCACTAACCCCCTCCACCCTCCCTATCCTTTCATCCAACAAATATCCTAGATCACACACAGCCAACATTCTTATCCTCTACAAGTAAAACCCCATACTAGCCAGTCAGACTTTCATGCTAATTAAATGTCAGTGAATAAATAAATCAGGTTTGAAAGACATCAAGCACACAAATCTCTTCAAATTCTATAATGAAGTCTCAAAATTCACTTGTAGCAACCTCAGCCTAGACATTCCTCAGCAGATAGATTCTCAAAAGAGTTCAATGCCCACATAACTAAATGTATAGAATGGGAGGTCCAATCTGGATCCAAATACAATGCAATCTTTTGAAAGGAAATTGCACTGATGGTCCACTAATATAAATAAAATCTACAGTAAAAAGAATAAGAACAAAATAGAACATATCTAAAGATCCCCCTTATGAAGTCAAGGAAAACACTAGGAATTTGACTAAGAATTTACAAAAAATGATTTGATCTGCTAAGGCAGTCAGTGAACTCAGATTGGCATCTGCAACCATGGACAATTAGAAATCATTCCAATTTTATGTAAAATAATTAAGAAACAGTACTCAAGAATGTAGAGAACTCATACTAAATGGCAAAGACTACTTGGACTCAGTAGACACTACCAAGATCCTAGATTAGTTCAAACTAAATTCCTGAGATGACTAGCCAAAGTCCTACAATACCTGAATCTTTAAACCCCCATCAGCACTAAAGAACATGTACTAAAAGTGCTGTCAAAGACTAAGAACATTTCCTCCATGGGACCAGATAATATACCAGGCTGTTTGTTAAATAGTACTAAACATTTCCTGGTGGAACCTCTCCATAAGTTATTTAACTACAGTCTGGCTTCAGGCTCAGTCCCAGACGTATGGTGTACAGCACTGGTGATATCATTCCATAAGGTTGGCCTACTACTGACCCTGGCAAACTATAGGGCCATCAGCCTGAGGAATTTCAGTTGTAAGGCTGTGGAACCTCGCTGGCTCTGTTCAAGAGAAATCTTGACCTATGGATGGGAGATCGTAGGTTTACCCCGGGAATCATCTCTGTGTCACTGCTGGACAGAGGCACAACAAACTAATGGGCACAGTATTTTTTCATATAAGGGGTGGCGTAAGCCACAAAAATTTGGGCTAGGCTTATAAATGCCTTAGGGCAGATAGCCTAGTATAAACCTATGAACCTATGAACCTATGAACACATTATAACAGACTTGATAACAGGCACATTAAAAATCAAATCAAGGTAGATCCACAGCAATTTGGTTTTGTAAAAGGTAGATCATATCTAATGAACATGGTACACACAGTCTGGCATAATCTAGCCAAGATGATTTTGCCAAGGTATCTGACATAATCCCAAAACTAATTAACTAAATGCATTACAAACAGATCATATAGGGGTAAGATGGATAGCTAATTGGCTAAATGACAGAACCCACATTGTGTAGGTGGCAGGGCAGCATCAGAGAACATAAAAGTGACCAGTGGTATCCTGTAGGGCTCAGTGTTGAGACTGCTTTTGTTTGGTGTCAAGTTCCAACCAACACCTATGGTAAACCATATTTGTGGATGACTGCAAACTGCAAGTTATTGTTAAGTCCTCCTTTGACACAGAAGCCCTCCACCACTTATAAATCCTCCTTACACCTGCAAATGTATAGTGTATTGAAAACATTCTTAAATTAAATGCCAAAAAAGCAAAATTGTTCCATTCGGTAAACAAACCATCTTCTCCACATATAGCAGCAATAACAATATGCCACTTCAAATTAAATCTGTACTGAGAGAACTTACTTGTAAACCTGGCTTAATAGTTTCCTTTCCTTTGTTCACCATGTACCAATGGTTGCCAAGAATTTGTGCTACTTGGTGCAGCTGACTGCCAAAAGAATATCATCCAGATCTAAAGAAGTTATTACTCCTCTGTATTCTGTACTGATCATATCAATTATAAAATACAATGCTCTCTTTCAAATGTACCTCATCAGACATATCAAACAGTCTGAAAGACCCCAGAGGTTTCTAGCAAAGAGGAACTCAGGCTTACAATTTGTAAGCTAACAGAGCTGCACTGTCCCTTTTTTCTGTGCCCTACTGGCTCCTCAGAAGACACCTATGCCTCACCTTCTGAGCAATCAGGGACTCAATAATTGAGGATCTCTTGAGCCTTCACAAATCAAACAGTCCCACAAATATTAGAGCAAGCAATCTAAATTTGTTTCAGCAGGAGAGTAAAACAAAGTGGAGAGGCAGATTCATTAATCAGTGTCCCCCTCACCTCTTGAATACACTTCCCCCTGCTGATAAAGCAGTGAGATACACTGTCTTAATTCAAACCTGACCTGGATAATTGGATGGGTATTCATATATTCACCCCAGCTTGACTGGTCTAGCCCTCTTTGAGGGGGGTGGTGGGGGTGGTATGCAATCTGCAGTGGGAATCGGCAAGGTGAAATGGTCCCAAGACTCAGTAGTTTTGAACTTCCTCTTCCTGTTATTCCTAAGAATTATTCACATCAATATCACCTTCACAATGACACCATGCCTCTAATTTTCAAGTTATGCACCTCAAAAAGTGATTTACTTAAGCAAATGTAGGGCAAAGAGAGTGTCTGCTCTATACAGTAGCACAGATCCACCTCCACAACTCTCACTTTCTCTAAAACCTACTAAAATCTAGGGATATACATCCTAATAAATGACTAAAGAAAGATAGATGTCCATTACATTTTCAAACCAGGTCAGCTCAAATGCAACAGCACCTCTCTGGAAAAGGCCTCAAATTGATTAACCTCAATGCATGCACCATGTGCAACAGGACCATAGAATATCATGCACAAGTCTATAACCACTGTCCAGACACTCTATTAGATACTGAAACATGGCTAAAACCAAACATTAAGGATAAGGAAATCACCCCACCAGATTAAAGTATAATTAGATGTGACTGAACAGCAAAAATAATTGGAGGAGTGTCTGTACTATATCAAACCTCACAGTTACCTGTCCTTCTTTCATAACCCCATACCTACATTCAGCAAGGCTGAAACCCACATAGCTTTCCTCAGTATAAATTCAAATATGTCTGTATTCCTGGCATGTATATACCCCCTAGTAACAATAAAGTAAACACAACCCAAAATATACTATCATTGATCTCATTTAATATCAAGCAGGAAACAGCAGTAATTGGGAATCTTAATATAAACTGCCTCACCTCTAAATAAACTAATCTCTCATTCACTAACATAAACTGCTTTGGATTCACTCAACTCATTACTGCCCCCACCAGATATGGCACATATTCCAAAATGGCTAGTGCTATAGGCTAGATACTATGCATACCTCTCAACCTCTGACCACAATAAATTTGGACAAAGCTTAAAAATAGTGAGTGGGATACAAAGGTGCAAAAATAGGGTTAGATTTTAAATATTGCCCTTATAAACATAGAAAATTGCTAAATTAACAGGATCTGTGTTTGTGTGCATTGTCTGAAGGATATGTAGTGACTTAAGTCCTCACAAATTTGCCATAGAACCACAAATTTTATGAGAAACTGACAAAAATCATGAGGCAAAAATCTAGATATTCTATAAAAATCTGTATTGTTGAAAGGTTTACTAACCTATGTAAATTAATACAGGTAGCATACTCACACCCTAAGTAACCATCATCCCAGTTACATAATCCAAAACCATAACAAACCCATTCAAACTTTACAATATAAGGTCATACACAATGAAAACTCTAGGTAACTAAAATAACATAAAAACAAAAAGCCTACCATTAGATGAAGCAGTGGTTACTTCAACTCAGCTGACCTGGCCAAACTAAACCAGTAGCCCCTCTTCATAGAAAGAGAAGAAAAGCAAAATCAGCCCTAAGGCTAACAAGCATAATTAAACAGCTACTCAGATCTAGGAACAAGGATTAACAGGAATGGTATAAAGATAAACCCTGTCCAACTTGCAAAAAATATAGACAACTAAGAAATATGACCAAGTAATAAGTATACCATGGTAAAAAAAGATTTGTTTTTTACAAACCTACAAGAAACATACCAAAATAAAGATAAACAAAGTCTGGGTTATCATAAATATTTATTTTATTATTTATTTATTTATTTTTATTTTACATTTGTTAACCGGGCTAGTCTGGCTGGATACATGTCCATTTTCAGCAGAGGCCCGAGGAGAAAAGCTCCACTATCAGACTATAACGCTACAGTTTAAAAAGTCACTAATAAACTAACAATAAAATAATGACAAAAAAGCAAAGTACAGTCGCATATACGGTGTTACTGGGCTAGTCTGACTAGATGACATGTCAAATTTCAGCCGAGGGCTGAGGAGAAAAGCTCCAGTTTCATAAAATAAAATTTACAGTTTAAAAAATCACTAGTCACTAGTCAAAACAACAAATCAAGCATAGGCAAAAAGCAAGATACAGTAAATATACAGTGTTAACTATGCAAGCAGGTAGTGTAACAGTTATTATGTAGTTAGAGAGAAAGAAAAAGCAGAAATGAAGTAAGCAGAAAGTGGAAAAAGTACAGTTTCAGTTTGGTACTAATATTAAGGGTATAGTAAAGCTGAGGAGTAGCCAGTAGGAGAAGAGAGGGGGATCAAAGGTAGTGATGTATGCAAAAGGTGGAAGGATATAGGAAGTCAGATAAAAGAAGCAAGAGAAAGAAAGCAGATGGTCAGAGGGGAAGTCAATCAGAATTTTGATCAAAAGAGTGAAGGTACAAAAGAGGGGACTGGGGAAGTCAATCAGAATTTTGAACAAAAGAGTGAAGGTGCAAAAGAGGGGACTGGAGAGGGTAACAAATTTGCTGAGCTCAGTCGGGATTGGAGCATGGGCATAGCCAGTGATTTAGTAAGTGATTTCTAATCTGTTTTTTGAAAAGGTGACATGAGCCTAGGGAGGTCAGTTCTGTGGGAAGTTTATTCCAATATGAGCCGATAGTGTTTGCAAATAAGGAGTCACCTGATTTATTATGAGATTTCAGAGTAGTAACTAGAAGCTTGTTGGCTGATCGAAGTGTAGTGAGATTTTTATAAGGTGTGATGAGGTTATTCAGTATGGGTGTGTTGGAGGGGTAGTGTAGAATTTTAAAAGTGATGATTAGTTGCTGTAGGAGTATTAGGTTTGGAAGTTCTAGCCAGTTAAGTTTCTTTAAGTTAAGACAGTGATGAGTACGGAATGGAGAGCCAGTGGCAAATCTGGCAACACTATGGTAGGCTTTATTGAGTTTCTGAAGATTAGCTTTAGACATGTTGATAAAAGAAGGAGAGGCATACAGTAGTGTAGAAATGAGGTGAGTTTGGGCAAGAGACACTCAGGATGTGGCAGTAAGAAAGGGCTTAAGTCTGTAAAGGGCACCAATCTTTTTATTAACAGTCTTGATAGTTAAATCAATGTGATAGTCAAAATTTAGCTGATTGTCTATGGTGACACCTAGCAGTTTTGTGGAATAGTCAGGTTTAATGATAGTGCCATTACAGGACACAATGGAAAAAGTGATTGGGGTGGATTTAAGGGTTGGGGTGAAAAGTAGCAGTTTGGTTTTTTTTGGGATTTAGGAGGAGACAGATATGTTGAAACCATTTTTCTGCTGCTGTGAAGACCAATTGGGTAGAGGAGTGGAGTTCTGCTGGGGATGGAGCAGAGCAGATGAGAGTGGAATCATCAGCATACTGTATACAAGTGGATGTAGGGAGGGAAGTGGGCAGGTTATTTATGAAAATAGAGAAAAGTAGGGGACCTAAGATGGATCCTTGTGGGACGCCAATAGTAACTGGGAGTTGAGAGGATAGATGGCTGTCCCAGAGGACTGCTTGTTTTCTATTTGTCAAGTATGAGTCAAACCACTGTAATGCTCGTGAATCAAGTGAGAGGGATTTTAAGGTATAGAGGAGAAGTTGATGGTTGACCATATCGAATGATTTTGAGAGGTCCAAGAATAGTGCAGAGGAGAACAGGTTGTTATTGCGATTTTTATTGATAGTGTCAGTGAAGGAGAGAAGGGCAGTTGAAGTACTGTGGTAGGGCCTAAAACCATGTTTTGAGTCTACAAGCAAGTTGTTATTCAAGAGATAATGTAGGAGTTGATGGTGTATGCAGCGTTCCATTATTTTGGATAGTGGAGATTGAAGGGCAATAGGCCAAAAATTGGAGAGTTCGTTAGAGTTACCTCCTTTATGGAGGGGAATGATATGGGAGATTTTCCAACAGGATGGGATTTTGGATTCAGTTATAGTTCTGTTTATTAAGATGGAGACTGGGTAGGCTATTTCGGTTGCAGCTAGTTGCAGATATTCAGCTGGAAGCTTGTCGGCAGAAGGGGTGCAAGGTTTGAGTTTAGATAGTAGTTTACGTATATAGGTTGTGGAGACAGTATTAAACTTTAGCATGTGGGTGCTGTTTTGAGTGGGGGTTATTTGGAGGGATAGGGGGGGAGTCATGGTGCTTGCCAGTGAGGCGACTGTTTGAGAGAAGAAGTTGTTGAAAGTGTTGGCTATTATGTTAGGTTGGGTCTGAGCTAGGCTAGCTGGGTAGGTGTTTTGGTGTTCCCTGGATGGAGTAGTTTGTTTATTCCTGACCAAAATTGTTTTGAGTTTTGGTTTTGGTTTTGTTGATATTGAAAGTGGTAGTTTTTCTTATCCAGATAGGTAAGTTTCTTTGTTTTGTTTCTCAGGTGTTTGAAGTTTTGATGGTCAGTAGGGTTTTTTGTGGACCTCCATTTAGTCCATAATTTATTTCTAGCTCGCATAGTTCGTTTAGTTGTTTTAGAGAGCCATGGGGCTGCTTTGGAACTTACTCTAATTAAGCGGGATGGGGCATGATGGTTTAGAATTTGTAGGAAGGTATTGTTGAAATGGGTTACTGCTTCATCTATTGGGAGGTATTTTAGAGTTGACCAATTATATTCCTTGAGTTCATTTTGAAAGGATGCTAGGTTGAAATCTGTTTTGTTGTGTATGGTACGATAAGTAGTTAGCTTGGGATTGTTGTATTTTTGTTTAGTGATAAAGGTAAGGAGGTGGTCGCTGATATTGTCAGGGAGTATTCCTGTTTTATAGGAGAGGGGATTGTTGTTGATCAGTATCCAATCTAGAATGGTTTGTTTGTGGGTGGATTTGTGTATTCTAGTAAGGGAGTTAATGGTCTGATGAAAGTTAAAGAGATTAAGGTGAATGGTGGGTTTGGGAGATATGCAGGAGTTCCAGTCAATATTGAAGTCTCCTAAGATTATGGTTTCCTGAGGAAAGCTACAGGAGACCCAGCTTAGGATTTTTTCTAGAGTGTTGATGTTATTGCCTGGAGGGATGTAGGAACATATTATATATATAGCCTTGGTTTTATTAACTTGGAGTTTGGAACACAGTATTTCAGCATTTGCTGGGGAGGGGGGCAAGGAGTCAATTAAGGCTACCTGAAGTTGGGATTTGTATAAGAGGGCCACTCCCCCGCCCTTTTTATTAAGACAATCTTGCCTTAAGGTGCTATAGCCTGGGGGAGTGAATTTGTTGTCTTTGGTACTAGGTTTAAGCCAAGTTTCAGTGAGACAGAGAATATCAAAGGCGTAGAAATCAATTAAGGCATGGAGTTGTGTGACTTTGTTGTTGATGCTACGAATATTTAGGTGAGCAATAGAGAGGGAGTCAGTGGAGAAAGGTGAACCAGAACAGTTAGCAGTTTGGTTTGAAGGGGTGTGGTTGAGGAGAGTATTGGGACCGGGGTTGGGGTGGATGTCCCCATGTATCAGTAATAGTGTTTGTGGGACTTGAAATACTTTTAAGTTTTTGAAGGGTATTAGATAGAACCGTTTGGAGGTTGGGAATCTGTAATGGTGTACTTTGTGGTAGAGAGGGGGAAGGTAGGGACAGGTTGATAGTATATTAATATGTGTTAGGTCAGGTAGAGGAAGTGTAGATGTGGTGTGTTTGGCTAACACAGGAGGTTGGCTAAGCCTAAGATATTCGTAGGAGGTAAGAGTATAGTAGTAAAGAAGGATGTTAAGGAGAAGAAGTGAAAAGATTTAGTTAAGGCTTAAAGGCATGTTTTTAGTGAAGATGAGGCTAGTAAGTATAGGACTGTTGGGTATGTAATAGTAGGGTGAGGTGAGGTAGTTAGATAAGATTGTGGAGAGAGGGTGTGGTTGTAGGAACTTAATAAATAACTTATTAAATCCAGGTAACAAGTGACAGTAGTGTTGCCTGTTAATTTAACAAGCATTTCACAGCAGTCACTACTTCTCTTTCTCAACAACAACCCAGTAAGCTATCAACTACCCTAATAGAAACAACTGCAAGCATACAGTTGTTCTTTTTCAGTTCTACATCTACAAACTGTATCAGAAAATTCTTACATAAACTAAAACCCACATTCATAGCAGCTAACAAACTACCCTCTGAATATCTCAAAACTGGTACAAATTATCTAGCCTAAGCTGTACCCTTTCTTGTCAACAAATGTATTGAAAAAATTGTATACTTTCACTCTGGAAGAAAAAACAAATCACATATTATCTCATTTCATAAAGGATGCAGCTTCACAGAATTCTGCAACTACAGATCAATTGCCCTACTTCCCTTCCAAGTCCAACCTAAAATCCTTGAAAAATATATATAGATCCAACTCCACGGTCTTAAATAATAAACCAATAGCCTAGCTCACATTTTTTTTGTAAGGTAGAACATATTTGTGAAAAATGCCGTGATATACTCTTTACTTACTTGGATTTATATCATATTGTCAAGTTTTTGGAAATTCAAAATTGATGTGTTCATGACCATATGATCAAGTTTCCAAAAACTTGGAAAAAATTCATCTGCATTTTTGCAGGGGGGGGACAAAGCCCCCTGCACCACCATGTGTGCCCCTGCACATTATATATGCCAACTCCTAGATTGTACTACAGTGGTGAAAAGGGTAAATTCCCCATTGAAGCACTTCTATGTAGATCGCAGTACAGTGGGGATCAGGGAATTTTCCATTTTTCTTACTATATGGTGATTTCTGAGTTTGTATATACTATGTGCCTGGGGTATGGGAGGCATAGCCCTCTCCACCACATGACTGCTTGCTCCCCTGAACAAAGACATAGATTTCTTTTTCGTTTTTTTTTTTTAATTTTGAGTTTTCAGACACTCGATCATATGGTCTTGATTTCAAGTTTCTGAAAACTTAATATTATGATATAAACCCACTTACTTACACAGTGGAAACACCCATGTCACAAGACTTCATAATGAGACTGCTTCTGTGTGGCACTTTCATAAATAACAGGAAAAAAAAATCTGTTACGCAAGACAGCACTATACAATAAGCCTATGTATTGACATTATTTTCTGCTCAAAATTTCATGCAACTCTAGACTATAATCCAAGAAGCGTTGCTATGTGTAAAAATATGGCCCCAGAATAACAACTCTTGATGAGCCACTTCCAAGAAAAAAGCAAAGCTCATCCTATTCACTCCTTGTGAGAAATATACTCAAATCCACAGCATAAGTGTTGCCAGCAAAAACAATACAGTGCTAGAACAAATAAATCATACCAACCTCTTAGGAGTATTTACATCTAAAATGTAAAATCTCAACAGTACACACATTGTCCAAAAGACTAACTGCAAACTTGGCATATTATATAGAGCAAAACTGTTTTTGACTGACCACAGAAGACTACAAATACCTATCTCCCTTCTACCATCCATTCTTTACACTTCTATTTTTACCAACTTACAATCAAAACAACTTTCAAAACTTGAACAAGCTAGCATTATAACTGCTAATTTGCTACCAAAATCAACATAATGAAAAAAAAACACTTCTATATTCCTTTCCAAAAACTAAATTGGCTAGAACTTTCAAAGTACCTTATATATACCCAACTACTCACAACCTTCATATTAGCATGCAAGATCCCATCTGTTGCAAATCTCCTGCAGTGGTTCACTCTCATCAGGAAACCTGAAATCTGAAGGTCAGTACACAATATTGTTCCACAAAGTCAATACCAGCCATGCCAGTTCCCTCTACTCTATATGTCTTCTTACTTTGAAATAGCATCTCCTTTGGATTAAAACTAGCTAAAACAGTTAACACCTTCAAATCGAACTTGAAAACACACCTATGCACCTCATCACTCTCGCCATTCTCTAATAATTGATGATTTCCTGCTCTTCTGTCTTCACTGTATAAAAGGTAAGGGTCCATTGTCAGGGTCAGCTGATGAGAAAATGAGTACAAAGTAGAAATACACAGAACCAATGAACAGAACAAGTTCAACATGAAGTATGAAGATTAAATGGGAAGAATAAGTTGGACTATATAATGAAGATTATTGTACATCATAAAGCGGGGTTAATACTGAACACAAAGCAGCAGGTTTTGTATCAAGGTATTTATAACTGCATTTCTGTAAGTCTTATACTAAATTACTGGAGACTATAGTGTCTTAGGTGGGGGGGGGGGTTAGTTGATGTGCACTGGGAAGCAGGGAGGTGAGCAGGCCAATAGTAGGTGTGGGTCTGAGGTCACAAATTAGGGTAATGGCAATAAAAGGAGAGGAGAAGAGATCAGAATAGAGAAAGAAACATTTAGGAGTTGAGTGTTAACAGAAAAGCTTTAGTGAGAAGTTTAGTAGTGAATACAAGGATGGAAAGGTAATAACAAAGGAGGACACTTTCACAGTTTCAGTGAATCCCTGTCGGGAGAAGCAATTACATGCAGCTCTTGTGAAAATAATTTTTTGAGCTGATGTATTTGAGATGTTATTGCTGAAAAGCCATGGTCAGAGGAATGGAGTTTTGCAAAGTGGGGTGGAAATGGAGACAGAATTTTGCGGATTAAAGATGCAGAATAATGCTCTTTTAGAGAATCTTCTGGAAAAGAAAATTAATTTTTCTTCATATATTGGTTTGAGAGTTAGGGAAGCCAAAAGAAGCATACATCTTTCATTTATTGGATGCCATTTAGACTTTGCTTGGACTAGGCAATGGTGTTCCTTTGGTTGGGGGGTACGAGGGTGATATAATTGCACATTTGATTGGATAAAGTTTACAATGCTGAAAGTGTTGTCTTGGAAGTTTTTGCAATAACCAGAAGTTTGCAATCCACCTGTGGGAGGAGAACTGCTTACTTAGTGGCTAGCCTCCCTTCTCTTGAGAGTAAGTACAATATTTTGTAGCCCAGAAAAGGAGACTATTGACTTTAGTAGCATTATTACTGGTAGTGAGAAAAGTTACAGTATTAGTTTACTCAATTACTGAGGTATTTAAACTGGAATGTGGTTTTGAGGATTTGAGGAAATATGGCAAGTTTTTTGCTTTGTACCAAAAGCCAAGTTTGGGAAAGCAGTGTTGGCAGGAGAATTATTTGAGAAAATTGTATGGATGAAGACGATCAGGAGATGTAGGGATGGAGTTGTTTTTGAGAATTTGTTTTGTTGTGATCAGCTTGGGATACAACTGATGCGGTTTCAAAACTGTTTTGGGTTGTTTTTGAGAATGTGTTGTTGATGCTGTACAAAGTTGCCCATATGTTGTCTAGTAGCATTTTTTCTTACATCTCTAAATTCTGTGAATGGATTGCTGCTATCTGTAAACAGATGCTGTTGGATGCTGTATCTATCACTCTCTAAATTTCTAAAGTAAATGAACTTTTAGGACCCATAATCTTGGGGGTAAGGGAGTACTCTGTTGACTGAAGATAGTTCTCAACTTCTCTATTCTCAATGTTGATTGATCTAGGACTTAATATTCTTCTTAGTAGGGTTTAAATATTACCAGACATGTTTCTAGCCTCTATGGCACTTGACAATACTGACACTGATGGACTGCTACTCTCCACCTCTTACTGTGTGTAATAATCAACAATCACAGTCATGAGTTGTCAGAATATACCTGATGTGTTTGCTTATGTCTGATTTCTACCCATTCACTTAAAGAGAACAAACAAGCTTTTTTAGCTGTTTTTTTCTTTTACTGTAGGTGCTTTCAGTCAGATGGATGACTTGCATTAGACCTCATAACACTGTCTGAGGACAGTGAAACAATAATTATAAGGCATTATAGCATGTGAGGAAAGGTGAATGATATATTTTCAGAAGCCAAGAGAGCACATTCTGTGGGTGAATGCTACAAAGGGCCACATACATTTTAATCTTTTGTGCAAAATTGTCTAAGCATGTCTACCTCAAAAGAGAGCAAGCATTAAAGTAGTAAAATATATATACACCTGTCTGAAGTGTGGGACACAGCATTACTAATTATAAGTCAGGAAATTACACAACAAAAAAATATGAGAGCACTAGGTCTAGCTGACTTTGAGGGATCAGATTCTGTTGCTGCACAGTATACAGTTATCAGTAAGTAAAACAAAGAACAGATGCTGCCTAAATCATACTGTGGCAGTGACTTTAACTACCTATCCATTGATGGGGTAAATTACCCGTGCTCCAACTCACTTGCCCAAAGGTTCCTTGACTTCATTAACTCCAATGCCTTGGACCAGCTGGCTGAAACCCCCACAAAAGTTTTTGACGTCCTGGATCTGGTGCTTACCAATATGGGGGATCACTGTAGCACCCCCACTGTGAGGTCTTCCCTAGTGAGATCTGATCACTAATCAGTCTCATTCGAAGTAACTATCACACCTGACCCTCTCAGCAGCAACTAAACTAAAAAAAACAGACTATAACCTCTTATGAAATGGTTTAAATAGCTTTATTGCACCTCCCCCCTCAGACTGAACTGGCAATTATGCCGAGTTCTACACCAATGCTTTATACAAACACCTGTAAAACTGTATTGACTCAGCCATACTTGATAGGACCAAAGCAAGCTCCTCAAGGAAGAGCAAACCTGCCTGGCAGACAACTGCCATTAACAGGCTTTACAATAAGAGGAAGAAATTGCTGTCTAAGAGTAAGAGGGAGAGAGCCTTAAATTGGATGCACTCCCTCCTCAGCTTAAACAAGCAAATAAGACTTCTTGTGAAGTCCTCCAAAGCAAGCTAGGAATCCAAATGAGGTTCCTCAACTAAGGGAAACCATAAGGCATTCTTTAATTATATCCGTAACCTAAAAGGAAAGGTCAAGATTTGTGCCAGTCTGCTAGTTAATGATACCACATGTACTGAGCCTGTGGACATAGCAAACCTGTTAGCTGACAGGTTCTGTGAAAACTTAATTCCGCTGTCCCCACCACATATACTCCATGACATTCCTACCGCCTGTCCTTTACTTTGCATCTCTAAAGAGTAGGTCATAAATGTGCACTCTAAGGCCAAAAACACAGCATCTATGGGACCTGATAACATACCAGGTTGCTTCCTACATGGACTCAAACAAGAATTATCAGCACAACTGGGTACTCTTTTCAATCATAGTCTAAGCACCAACTTCATCCCAGCTGAATGGAAAACAGCCACCATTATCCCCTTGCACAAAGGTGGTGCTGCCACTGACGCTGGGAACTTTAGACCTATTAGCCTGACTTGCCTTATCTGCAAGGCCATAGAATGAATCATCATGGATATTAGGGGTCCGAATGGAGAGATGATAAGTCAGCAAGCAAAAGAGAGCAGTATTGCTGAAATTGAATTTATCCACAAGCCTTGGTGAGCATCTTCATGAGGTGGACCCTGTTTTTCATAAAATCACACCAAGATGACACTGATATATAGACTGTATTTTATATAGAATATATAATGGACAGAAGTAAGTCGAACATTAAAAAACATAGCTGGGTGCACAAGACCCAGGATTAAAAAAGTGCCCAATCCTCGTAACCACACTGGTGCCAGGACTGGAAAAACTGACAGTGAAGAATCCTCAAAATATGGAAACATTCCTACAATGGGGTCAGTCTTGGCCCATGGGGAGGATGTCCATCCTGTTGTAGAAGGAAGTAGCAGTCCACAAAAATCACAAAAACTGATAAGCCAAAGAAGAGCCATAAAGATGATAAAGTGGACAATTGAGGATAAGAACGATGTTATATATTGTTACTATTATGCAAAAAGCCCAGAATTTACAAGGTATACAAAAAGATTAAGAGAGAAATTAGAGGAAAGAAAAATACTTCCACAAAAACAATGGTCAGAAGCTTCAAATACATTTTTTTTGCTTATTATACAACAGATTTGTGAAAAACATTATATAGATCAAGACACGATGATCTGTTTGGAAAAAGAAGCAGCTGAGAAAGTGCAAAAATATAAACAACAAAACCTGGAGATTATTAAAAATATTAAAAAAGATATATGGACATGGAAAAGAAAGAGAGATTTGATACGGTGTAATATTTATGCAAAGTTGAAAGCCAAATTAATCAATACAAAAAAGGCAGCCCCAAAGACATACAAAGAGAAATACAGGCAAAAGCATCCAGATATGGAAAATTTCACGATAAAACGTAATATCACAAAGAGGGAATATAGAAAAGAAAATTAGTAAAGTAGAAGTTAAAAAAAGTAGAACTTGAAGTTATGGAATGCCTGCAAAGTGAAGGATTTGGTGTAGGTCTAACACAAGTTACATCACAGCATAATGGAATGAGTGCTCAAAGTAAGGAGAAACAGGAAGATCAGTAGACATCTGAAGATGAAATATGGACATGGGAAAGAAAAAGAGATTTAACATGGTGTAAAATGTATGCAAAGGAGAAAGCAAAACTAATCAATATAAAAAGAGCAGCACCAAAGATATTCGAAGAGAAATACAGGCAAAGGAATCTGGACATGGAACTCTTTACAATACAAAAAATAAGAAGACAAAAATGAAAAGTAGAAAAGGAGATTAGTAATGGAGAAGTTAAAGAAATAGAAACTGAGGTTATGGAGTACTTGTGAAGTGAAAGATTCAGTGTAGAAAATGTAACTCAGAAAGCACCACAGCAGGTCAGAGCAATGGACATTCAGTGGAATGGGAAGCAACTGGTCAGTTGCCATATGAAGAAAATTTGGAGCCTTCCATAGGAAACCAGTATAAATGTTCACTTGAAAATGGACAGCAAGGGAAGGAACTGGAAACTGTGGCAACTCTGATACAGCCAATGTTGAGGAGTGATTGGCCAGTGAGTTCCTATATGACAGAGCAACAGATGACACAGGATGAAACTGAAGAGAATGTTCCGTAGGAAGATGTTATAGAACTTTCTATAGAATGCCGGCAATAAATGGAGAACAACAAATGTACTCTCAGTTTAGAAGAAAATTATCTAAGAGAAGAGTTGCTTTATTTAATAGAGGTGGATAGACATATTAAGACCAATGAAAGAAATAGACTGCAGAAGGTCAATAAAATCCAAAAAGTCAGAAGTTTGATAAAACAAATGAACACTGTAATTAGGATTGCCCATAGAGATTCATGTGATATAACAAAAGTAAATAGGATATATTACTGTGCAGCTAAATTAATAACAGATAAAATTCAACCACAAGAACACAGGGTAGTAAGGGAAAGGATGGGGAAAAATCGAATACCATCATGGAAGTATCGAATAGAGAAAACTATAAAGCAATTAAGACAAAAAGTGTCACTGTTAGAAGAGTATAGAAGAGGGAACAGACCAACAAATATACTCTGAAAGACAGTGGCGGCTGGTGACTTCAAATCAAAGAGGGGCTGCAGGAGACAGCTGAATGGGTGGGGCCAACATGAAGGGGTGTGGTCAACTAAAAGGGGTGGGGCTATTGTGCAATGGGATCAATGCTGGACATGCTTACTTATTTACATGAAATAAATGCTCAGTCAGTATGGCACATGCTGAATACTCTACACAGCACACATTGTTACATACACACACACATACACACACACACACACACACACACACACACACACACACACACACACACACACACACACACACACACACACACACAAACACAGTGGGTATAAAAAGTGACCACACTGCTGGTACAATGTTAGGTTTTTGTGATATAAAAAAATGTGACCACAATAAATCATTTCAAAACGTTTCCCACCTTTAATGTGACCTATTCAATTGAAAAACAAACAAATAAGTTAGGGGAAAAATATAAAAAATAAAAAAAAAAATATTCCAATAAACTGATTGCATAAGTGTGCACACCCTAAACTAATACTTTGTGGAACCGCCTTCTGATTTAATTACAGCATTCAGTCTTCTTGGGTACACACCTGACATCAATTAAAGATGCTGTAACAAGGACTGCTAGTACTTAATACATCAGCAAAATCAGCAGGGCTCACTTGATTTTACATGAAGGAATAACTGATTGCTATAGTAGCTGAAGTTAGATATCCTATTCATATGAGCCTAAAGTTTTATTTCAGAAAAGAAATAGTTTTAGTCTGGTGGTAAGGGGACATATGCATCATAAATGAGGCATGTTGCTTGCTATACTGAGACCTCATTTACAAAAAGGACTTGCTTTTTCTAGAGAAAAGGAAGCTGTAAACCTGTAGCTACACAACACACAGACATAACTAAAGAAATTAAAAACTACCACTAGCCCCTGACTGCTACCCCCTGAATTCATAAAAGCAGCTGCCATCTGAATAGCTTGTTCATACTTCTAACTTGGAAACAAACAGTTCTGCTGTGCATACTTAGTGTAGGAAAAACAGTGTGTTACTAGGTTAAAAGCAGACTGCCTCTCAGCTAAGTTATGTGCCTAGCACCAAAAAAGTAAATCAGTGAACCCCGACTTGTCAAAAAACAGAAAGTTAAATTAGCTCACTGATAAAATGAGTGTTACGTCCTAACAGTCTGTAATCAGCATAAATCTCTATTTTTCATCTACAGACTAGTAGATGAAAGCGCTTAACATTGGTGAAAAATAAAGAGATTTATGCTGATTACGGTCTGTTGGGACATGACACTCATTTATCAGTGAGCTAATGTAACTTTCTGTTTTTTGATAAGTTATGTGCCTCTAAAAGCACATTCTTTTTTGGTCCTTTCAAGACACTTTAAACAATAGCTGCTGCAGCATGTATGCATTCTTTCATGCCTGCTATACTCTCAAAGATTCAGTGTGCTATTTTGCAGAGATTAGTATCTGACCTGTCCTCAACAGAACATTTCAGGATAAATGGTAGACTCACTGCACAGATATAGCAGAAAGAAACAAAATTAAACTTGTGTGATAGAGGAAAGAGGTTTGGAAACAGAAAAAAAATGTTGCAGAAGATTGATACAGACAAACTATACAAACTATATTATGCACAAGCAGTTTTCCTGGAACGATATTGTGGACATCCCTGTACTCCTCCCTTATCAGACCCATTATCGAGTACAGTGCCCCCTTTGGCATGTACCTTGCCAAGCACATGCAGCAGTTGGAGAGACCACAGAGGTTCCTGACCAGGAAAATCCAGGGTCTCAAACAGCTAGTTTCCCAAAGAATGTCTATCCTCATGATATTTCACTCTTTAAAATGTGTTAGTAAACTTGCATTTTACTTTGAGTGTAGAAAGAAGGAAGGAGGTCCCTTTTTAAACACATTTAAAACTGTTTCATATACACACTTCACAATGAATAGGGAGGTTTTACTAACCTATAGCTTGCATGTCAATGGGCTGAATATAGCAGCAATAATGGCTAATGTCTTGCACTATCATACGATGATCTGGTTAGGGGCCTGCAAGGGGATAATTGAACTGAGCTAGCCTGTAGATATGTATATTAGTACAAACAAAGCACAAACCATCAAAATTCATTAAAAATTGTTTAAGCACATGCCACATTCAAAATGTATTTTGTCTGTTATTCTGAATTTGCTTATTCCACTTTTCTGTATTCCTTTACAACTAGTGGTGTATGCAATAACTTAATAATAAAACTGACTAAACTGTAGTAGATATCTTCAACCACATTACAAATGCCAATAATTCAAAATACAAATAAAATTCCTTTAATTCCAAATAACAAATAAAGATACAAATAAAAATATATATCTTTATTAAATAGCAAATCTACAGAGAAATATTTTTTTATAGCATACATTAAATTTAGATTCCTGATTAATATACATTTCCTATTCATGATAAAACGGGAGAAGAAAAAAAAGGCAGTTCTCTACTTAGGAACAGTAACTGAAATAAAAAATCTAACAGAAATATAAAAAATATATTACACTTTTTTTAGTCTGGACTAAAACAAACTGAGAAATTATTTACACATAGGTTCACAGGTGTGTACTAGCCAATGGCCCTGGTGCCTTTACAAGCCTAGCCCATAGACGTGCCCTGGCATCATGCCGCCATTAGTTCCCAGTGCCTCTATTAATTAGAGCCACTGGAGTGATCCCCGGGGTAAACTTTCTATTTCCCATACACTCATTTGTTTGTGCTGTATGTTCACGTATATAATATATCTGTAACTTGCAATTTATTTTTGCATGTTTATCTATTTCCTTTACCTTTTCTTAATGCATTCCTCTATTTCAATATTATAAAATAAGGCATTTCCACTAACAAAAATTACATCTACTCCCTTATCCTTTTATCAAAATCTTATCCTGCTATGCGTTCTTTGAGTGTGAGTACACGTTTATCTAAGTGTGTGTGTATGTGCATGTGCGTGGTGCACGTGCGTGTGACTGTAACTGTACTTATTCTGTATTTGCTTATTCCACTTTTCTGTATTCCTTTACTACTAGTGGTATATGCAATAACTTGTCTACACCATAAAGGGTCCAGGACCACCAGCAGTTATATACAAACATACACACACACACACACACACATATATAAATATATATATATATATATATATATATATATATATATATATATATAAAATACTTATTTTCCATAAATTATTTTATGGCACAGTATTGCACTCCTATTACTGCATGCTGTTAATGGAGGTGGCCAGTACTGTTTTGTAACATTATTTTTTATCTATATATTATGTATACTATTTTATCTATGCTTTCTTTGGTATGTATCTGTCCAGAATCCAGACACATGTAACAACTGGAATGCCCTTTGAGATACCTTACTGAATGGATGCAAGGCCAGAACATGTCCTACGTGGACTGACTCAAAGCCCTGTCACTATACTCTGTAACCTAGAGAGTGCTAAGATGTGACCTGTATCTGGCATACAATGCATCCTCCAACCCAGTACTGATGGATTTACTGCACATCAACAAATCAAATGGCATCAGAAATACTCGGTCTATGGATCTGAATCTCTTCTGCAACATCAGCAGAATGGTTTGGAGGGACAGGTATATTTTGCACAGGATGCCACTATTATGGAACAGACTCCCCATCCACATAAAACAAAGTTCATCCCTGACCATTTTCCTCCACAACTTAGATCTATTGATGGGAAACAGAAAATGTACCTCAAAACTGCCCCCTCAACTACTAATGGACAGACGCCACTCCTAAATACTTTATCCCATGCATAGGTCCCCTCAAACTGATCCCAGTTATTCTCATTACGGGTAATATATAATTATTGACTATGAAATGGGTAAGGCCAGTCTATAATGAAATAGGATAGGTTATTTTGCGCACAGAAAAGGAACTTGATTAGACTTAAAATAGCCCATGAGGGCAGCTAGCCTAGTACTTACTTATGAACTTCTGAACCTATAATTACATTCACAGCACTGCTGCAAATGCCCAAAAACTTCATTAGCCTTTGCTGGTATTTACAGTTATTCTCACAGATTTTTCACTTCTTGGACTATCATATGATCTTTGATCATCTTCAATACATAATGATACAGGTACACAGGTATTGTTTCAGTCAAATTTTAGTCTGTGCCCACTTTGGCAATCATTTGTGGGTGTTTTTAAGTGGGAGTACTATGAGGTTCTCTTCCATTGTAATCGTCTTTGCAAGTCAATAGCATGTCAGTGCTTGTGATCCTTTCCACAGGATATTGTTTTTGTATCTTACTGGAAGGCTTCTGCAGTACTACCCCTATGTCCTAGAATCTGGTTGTATGTTTTCTGCTACTGTAGAACATAATTAAATGAACCAGATCCCAGCATCAAACTTCTGCATTTTTTGTCTTCTCCTACATAATGTTTCTCGTAGTTAACAACAAATCTAGTAATCAGTAGAATAATTCCCAAAGTACTGTGTCTATCAGAGATATTATGCACCAGTCTGAAGTGTGAAATTGCTTGATTTATAGAAGTTCGCATCTTAACTTTATCTCTCTGTTGCTTCTTTAAAATATCTTGTATCAACAGTTGAAGGAGAAATGCTTTGCTTTACCATGCCTTTATTTTGCAAAAAGGCAAGCAGTCTTAGCAGAACACATCTGAATTTTGTCACAGTTTGACAAAGAACTCTACTCTTACAAAAGAAAATAGACTGTTTCCATCCATGCTTCTTTGCCAGTAGAATGTGATGGGATAGTGAACTGCATTATCACTAATCAGTGACAAATAAGACTTCCACATGCCCTGCTGCTTGCGAAATTAAAAGTAATCAGTGAAGTAAGCAATTTCACTTTAAGTACTGATCCCTTAAAAGTAAGAAGTTAAATCTGAAGGTGTTTTAGGAAGTATACCATTTTGCTCTTTTCCCTAGTGCTTAATAAGCATTCTGATATAAAACTAGCTTTGATATCAGTGAAGAATATGACAGCAACAGCATATGTACTTAATCTGAGCTCTGCCATTCGCTGTTTACTAGATTAAGGCTCCAGCTGACTCTTCTCGATTCAGGGTGTGAACTAGTCAGTGGTGGCTGGTGACTTCAAATCAAAGAGGGGGCTGCAGGGGACAGCTGGATGGGTGGGGCTAATGGGAAGGGGTGTGGCCAACTAGAAAGGGGAGGAGTATGTTCAAAACCACAAAACTTGAACTTTAATTAAATACACTGCCCTGGGTGCCAAATCATCATTATGAGAGTCCAATCAAGACAATGTGAAGTGTAGAAGAATATTTCGATGCATTAGCTGCATGACAGCTTATTTAATATCTAGATGGAAACAAAAAGGCTGTGAGGAATGAAAAAATAAATTACTTTTTAAATACATTGCTGGAATGCCAGTCAAAATCAAGTACAAGAAAAACAAGCAACACTCTACTCAAACCACTTCTCCTTGCACTGCAGTTCTAATTATAATTTATATTCATCTTTATAAAACATACCAGGTAGCATGCTGAAATTAGCAATCTCTGTGATACCCCTATTTTAAAAATGTTTCTTATCCAAAAAAGACCTGCTGCCTGACAACAACTATCTACTTGTTTCATTGGGAAAACATGATAAAAGTATAAAATGAACAGCAAACAAGAAATAAGCTGAAGATACATTGCTTAAAGGATTACTGCACAGGTTTTACTGCACAGGTTATGGACCACACATGATAGATAGGCATTCTGTTTAGTTTATGGGTAAAGCCTGCAAAGATTACTGCAAGTCTCCAACAAAGGTAATGAGCTTCTTAAAGTACTGTAATTATGTCCTTTATTACAAATACTGTCATATGCATTTCAATACCCGAGGCTTATACGTTATCTAGTTATGTAAATATTCTCTGCATGGCAACAACAAAAAGGCTTTCAATGTTGGTAGTTCTTTAACAGTAGGCTTATTAAAGCTTACTTGCATCTTACAATCTCAGATAAGCTTACCTGATGGTCATGAATGCATTGCTAGTTAAACACAGAGCAACAGGCACTTTCTGAATAATAAGAAGCATAAATCAACAGTAAAAATATGACAGAAAACCAGAACATTCTGCAAAATCAAGCAAGGACAGATGAAAGGCCACTGTAGTACTTGTGTCTACCTTGGATGGGGAGGATACTCTGCACACTTAAACTGCATAACTGCTCCTTGCCTTGCTTAGACACATCCAGAGTCAATACATGGGGGAGTGGGGTGCAATAAGTATGTCACAACTTGAAATGTCTCTGTCTGACTGCGATGGCCCTGACACATTTGCCATACCTATCAACCTCAGAGCAAGACATTTGGACAAAGCCATACACAGAAGCAGGACAAAGGCCCAAGAATAAGGACAATATTTAAAGATTGCTCTTATAACATTTCTAATAGAATAGTAGGTCTTGCATTAATATGAATTTTCTGAAGGGTATGAAATCTGAAACTCAAATATCTGTCATTTTCCTACTTCAGTCTTTAATGATCTGGCACTAATTTGCCAGAAAACCACAATTTTATGAAAAATGGACCAAAAATGTGATGCAAAATATAAAATAGCCACACAATACAGCTGAGAACCTGTCAAAGGGACACTTTTTAATATTAGTACTGTTAGCTTGAGCAGCTGACAAAATAAATTAATCTACATGCATTTCCGAAATAAAAATAATCTATAACTCTGATTATTACAATTATTTATTAATTGTAAACCCTCCACATTTTCTTCTAAAATTGCCATTTTGTGGAGGGATTATTAGAGGGAGAGAAACATTTTGAGCCAAAATTGGGGACGGTTGAGAGGTTTGGCTATGCCCAATTCTATAAAGTAATTTGCACATACCTCTCAACCTGTTAACACAGGAAATCTGGACAAGGCCAAATATATTGGGTGAACATACAGACAGTATTAAAAATTGCTCTTGTATAAACTTAGTTGATAAAACAGGTCTTGCTTTACCATGCATTTTTTTGAAGGTTAAGACGTCTGAAACTCAATGTCTGTCATTATTTAGTGACTTAATTCCTAAATGATTTACCAGACAAACTATAAATAAGAAATAAAAAGCTATTCATTCTGTGAAAATCTGGACAGTTGAGAGGTATAGTTCAGCCGAGCCAGGGCTGTCTGAGTTTGCCATCCTTCCCCCTCATAAAATCATGGTCGAATAGAGCCACCCCCCTGCAGCCACTCCAGTGTCCTATTACTTGGCTATTTCACCCCATTTACCATAAACACAGCAATGTGCATACTGCTTTACTTCTACAATGATTTGGATTTCATTTGAAAGTTTTATTTTGTATTTTACAGCACAAACATTAAGACATCTGCTGAACAAAGCAATGCAGTCTCACAATGAAAATAGACTTAGCATTAAAACTCTGCCCTTGAAACTCACATTCTTTGAAACAGCATTGAAATCCACATTCAAAGAAAATACATTTGAGTAGTATAAAGATTAACTTTGGCATGTTTTCAAATGATAGGCCCCTTGCACACAAAATACACATGTTGTGTGATACAACATTCTGATTGTATTAAATTATATAGGTTCATAGGTTCATAGGTTCATACTAGGCTATCTGCCCTAGGGCATTTATAAGCCTAGCCAGAGTGTGTGTGGCTTTCACCACCCCTTAGGATGAGAATACTATACCCATTAGTTTGCTGTGCCTCTGTCCAGCAGTGATACAGAGATGATTCCCGGGGTAAACCTACGATCTCCCATCCACTCGTCAAGATTTCTCTTGAACAGAGTCAGTGAGGGGCTCTGCCTCACATGGACTGGGATTCTGTTCCATAGTGTAGGGAGTCTCTGGGTGATGAATCTGTCCCTCCAGCACGTCCTATTTATATCCGTGTTGAGGTTTAAGTCTCTTGCTCTCGTGGCTCTGGTGGATTTGGATTTTTTGAGGTGGAGCATGTCCATTAATTCCGGGTTGGACACGGCCTTGTATGTCAGGCACAGATCACCTCTGAGCAGACGGTATGCGACTGAATAGAGCTGGAGTTTCTTCAGTCGGGCATCGTATAACATATGTTTGAGCCCCTTTATCCTTTTGGTGAGGAACTTTTGGGGTCTTTCCAACTGCTGCAGGTGTCGGGTAAGGTACATTCCGAATGGGGCGTTGTACTCGATCATTGGTGTGATAAGTGAAGAGTACAGGGGTACAATGACCTCTCCTGATCTGGATGTGAATCCCTTCATGATCAGGTGGGCAATGTAGAAGGTCTTCCTAACCACTTTGGCAATGTGAGTGTCAAAAGAGAGGTTACTGTCAACTTGGGTCCCCAGGTCCCTGATAACTTCTTCCGTGTTTAATGGATTACCACCTATGTGGTAATTAGGGGTTACCTTGTTTTTCCCAAAGGGTATGACTATACATTTTTTGGCATTTAGCTTAAGGCCATGGCTCTGGTACCAGTTATCCATTTCTATGAGACCTTTCTGGAGGATGTCTGTGTCTGATGGAGTGTCAATTATGGTGCCCAGTTTGCAGTCATCTGCAAATTTTGTCAGCCACAATCCCCCTATGTTTGCCTGCACTTCAGAAAAATAAATGCCGAACAAGAGGGGCCCAGGACTGAGCCCTGTGGGACACCGCTCGTGACCGGCTTAGAGTCTGACATGGCACCAGCAACTCTAACCCTGTGTGTTCTGTCCTTGAGCCAGTTTGCAATCCATCTTGTGACATATGGGTTTACATCTAAGCTGGTGAGCTTTTCTATGATGCCCGAGTGGGGTATTGTGTCAAATGCTTTTGCTAGGTCAAGGTAGGCTGTGTGAACTGCCTTACACTCATCAATGGCCTTAGTGACTGTTTCGAAAAAGTCGACCAAGTTCAAGAGGCAGGATCTGCCCTTGACAAAGCCAAATTGGGTAGGATCCAGTGTCTGTAGGTCCCCAATGTCTTTGTTTATGAGTTCCATTATGATCCTCTCCATAGCTTTGCAGACAAGGCTCGTCAAGCTTATGGGGCGGTAATTTCCAGGGTCCGTAGAAGCACCGCCCTTGTGGAGTGGGACCACAGTTGCCGTACGCCATTCTTTGGGTACGTATCCTGTAGTAAGGCTAAGATTAAACAGCAGCCTTATGTGTGGGTTTAGTTCCTCATTGAGTTCATGTAGCACACAGCCGGGGACACCGTCCGGTCCCATTGATGCTGTGTTTTTTGCTTTAGAGAGAGCAGCTCTCACCTGGGCATCTGAGATGTTTGGGAGGCTAGACTCTGGTGGGATAGATATTTCTCCTTTTGGGGGGGAGGGAGGGGAGAAATTTGCACTAAACCTGTCTGCCAGTATGTTGGCAATGTCTGTGGGTTCAGTGTTTTTTTTATATTCCTTGTATAATACAGTACAGTTGTTAGAGAGTGTTTTAAATTTGTTTTGAACATTTTTCCAGTAAACAATGAAACAAAATGCATGCACCAGTAATGACAAAACTGCCCAACTGAGAACATTTCCATCATAAAAGAGCCTACTGAAACTTATGCAATTCACCAGTATCAGTAAGCATGCCCCAGTAATGACACAACTGCCCAATTGAGAACATTTCCATAATAAAAAATCCACTAGTATCAGTATATATGCACAATCTCTGCAGAAGTAAGTCATCTAAATAATTCCGTATTAAAGAGATCTGTAACTAATGAAGAGGTTACTGCTAACAAACAACTTTATATTTCATTGTTTCATCTATAAATAAAGTGTCTGTTGCCCCTGAGGAAAACATTGCTTATATTAAATAAAAAAAAAGATAAGCTAGTAATATTGCAATAGGAAATTGATGGCAAACTGATAACAGGTTCATAGTTACTAGGTATCTTCACCAAAGCCAAAGAGAACAGTCTTAATACGGCAGTATCCACCCCCTGTGGGAGTAGAACCTACAGTCTTCTGCATCAAAAGCAAGTACATTACCTGTTGTGCTATTAACAATGCAAGCAGACTCAGCATAAGTGGCACTAAACTTCTCTTCCCATGCAGCTCTCAGCTACTTGTAAAATCTACTCAATACTCAACTGTATCTCTCAACTTTGCAGCACAAGAAATCTGGAAAAAAGCCAACATTTATTGGGGAGACAAAAGCCCAAAAACCAGGGACACATTAAACATTGCTTGTATAATCTTGGAAAGTTGCTAGAATAAAAAAAATATGCTGTTTTGCTACCATACATTTTACTGCCCAGTCTTGAACCCAGGTCCCTGTGCAAAACACTCAGAATAACATACCACTATGCCAAATAAGCTGTTTTGTGAAAGAGAAGAAGAGTGAAACTTAAATGGCTACCATTTAGTGAATTCAGTTCTCACCATAGCTGTCAACCTCTTAGCACAAAACACCTGGACAAACCCAGTAATGGGAGAATATAGCCCTTAAACATATTCAGTGAATTCAGTTCTCATCATAGCTCTTAACCTTAGCACAAAAAACCTGGACAAAGCCAATAATGGGGGAATACAGTCCCAAAAATAGGGATACATTTCAAATATTCATCTTATAAGCTTAGAAAATTGCTAGAATAAAAGGTTTTGTGTTACTATGTACTTTCTGAAAAATATGAAGTCTGAAATTCAAATGCCTGTCAATTTTATTTATTTGACATTTGTTAACCAGGAAAGTCTGACTTGGAACAAAAAACAACATTAGCAGAGGCCCAGGTAGAAATAATGCAGACACGTGTCTTTGTAACATGAAAGAACACAACAGCAAACCCACAGAAACATCCTGCAGACTCTATACAGAAGGCACCCTAGCCAAGAATCAAACCAGAGAACCAGTATCTGTGAGGCAACAATGCTACCACTGCACCATCAAATATCTAAGGATTTAAGCATTCAGAAACCACAAATGCTATGAGGAACAGAAGAGAGCAAAATATGAGACAAATCTGCAAAAAGTTCAGAAATGGTGGTGGGTAGGGAGTTCAGGCTGTTGTCACCTGCACTCAAGGTACAGCGTTCAATCCTGATCTCTACCCATACACAGGTTCTCTATAAACACCAGTATAAAGCAACTGGGGCATAACACACACACACACACACACACACACACACACACACACACACGCACACACGCACACACACACACACACACACACACACACACACACACACACACACACACACACACACACACACACAAGCAAAGCTCCATGCTGTTCAGGCATTTACAAAACCAAAGCTCCGTGTTGTTCAGGCAGTTACAAAAACAAAGCTCCATTCTAGGCAGTTACAAAAAAAAAAAAAACTCTGTTCATGGCAGCAATATCAGACATAATGGCAAAGCAGTTTAAGCAGCATAATCAGACACAGCAGCTGCCTGTAGCTTTGTTCACTTCCACTTAACTCCCTCCAAGACACAGCAAAATCCATTAGCTTTGCTGCATGGCAGCAATAATCCTTCAAGGCAGCAGACAGCTAACTTCAAGCCAAGGCAGCAACCTGCCTGAATGGTCCAGTTTCCAGTTCCTGTTGCTTGTTCCAATATTTAAGACTGCAGACCTTGCAATCCAATCCCCTTCCAGTCTATGCAGTCCTACCACAAAAATGTAGCAGTCTGCTGCCTTCTTCCTGAATCCGGACTGGGAAGGCAAGAGTCTGGATTATGTTATGTAGGAAATCTAGGAATGTACCATTGTGTGGTCACAGCTGGGGGGCTGCAGTCCTATAGCATGAGCTGCCACTGAGTACACAGACCTCAATACTGTACACACAACTACAGTACGCCCAGGTTATGTTCTCAAAGAGAACCCCTACTATACATAACATGTGTCACAGTCTGATATCCTGATGGCTTGTTATCAGATATGATGTCAATAAATTATGGCGTACAGGACATATGCACCTCTTACTGCATGACATATGTTCACAGGTTGACAGAGATTTGGCTAGTGGCACAAACACAGGGCCAATATTGACTTGTTGCTGTGATAACCTCATACATTTACTTTTGTAGCAGGGTTTGTTGCGACGTATGTCCTATGAGGGATATGAGGTCAGTAACTCTCATGTCTGTCACCATGTACTGTCTGCAATCCTCACACTATGCTTCTGCAGTTCACAGATAGGTGCTCTGTGGGTAACACAAGAAACAGGATCCCAGTTCGTATTAGGCAGAGCCCCTCACTGACTCTTTTCAAGAGAAATCTTGATGAGTGTATGGGAGATCGTAAGTTTACCCCAGGGGTCACATCTGTGTCACTGCTAGACAGGGGCACAGTAAACTAATTCTATTATACAAGGGGACCTTCATTGTGTCACTACTAGACAGAGGCACAGTATTCTAAACTTATTCTGTACATTTTTGTACCATTTCATGGGGTGGCAAAAGCCACATCACTATGGCTAGGCTTACAAATGCCCCAGGGCAGATAGCCTAGTACTATACTATGAAACTATGAAACAAAAGGCACCACAGACTGCCCAGCCTGCAAATTACCCTACAGATGGGGGTTTCCTCAGAAACATAGCACTGTCATGACAGGTATTAAAACATGTAGAACAGCCAAATCCACACACACCCTGTTAAACCAACATTACTCCAAATGCAGAATAACATTTACATTCTGTAGTCATGTCAGGCACACCCCCCTCTTATGTTTTGGACTGTTTCCACAGTGTATGTTGTTAGAGGTAAATCCCCAATCCATCTGTGATGCTGTTTGCCAAACAACAGATCTAGGTCATGCTCACAGTGAATGAAAAGGCCCAACACCAACATCATGTTCCTAGATATTGGAGTATGTTTCCATGCAACTGGCTATGGGAATGTTACCACAGCTTTTCACATGCAATCAGCTAGAGGAGGGCTGCAATTCATGCAGAGGCCATCTGCTGATTATGAGCATCACTTACAAAACACATGCTGCTTCCTAGGCAAAGCAGGTGTAAGTCTCCACATCCACCAGAGAGGGAGTGAGAGAGGCAGACAAAGACAACAATAAGTCAAGGAGGGGTGGGAGAGTAAAACTTAAGCATGTTTTTGTCACACACCTACCAGTACAGGGTGTCAACCCCCTGACTGACTATGTATTGCTATCACATGTCTATGCAGTTATTGGATGCACCACATAGGTTACATGTTGAGGAGCTCTCCAGATATATATGTGATCGTGAATGACATCTGCAACTGTGTTATGGTAGCTGTACGGTAGATGTAGTACACATGCCTGTCCACATGAACAGGTGTCAGCGTCAACACAGTCACACTCTCTCAGGGACCCACACACATTGACACACTTGGCAGGGTCAGGAATACAATTCACGAATTAGTTTGCCACAACACAGTACTGTGCAGGTATCACATGCACCACAGGGGTTATCCGGAGGTTATAATGGCAAAGGGTATGTGAAGGTGTCTGACATCAAACAGCATGCTTCAGTATACCAATGGGGGTTGTAGTGAGTGTGAATGTTGTCATAAGCAACATATACCACACACACAAACACAGGATGCCAGTACTGACATGCGTGGGTGCATTGCTTCATGGGTGTGTTGTGGTTGACTGTGCCAGATGGCTATACAAGGCTAGGTGATGGGTATAGCTTGGCATCAGGCCACATGACAATGGTCTGAAGTGTGGCTCAGGGGTGTAGTGTCTGGATTGGCCCACACAGGTGGGTATTGTATTCACCATTCAGTCACCTGGGTAATTATTGTGCGTAGCCATTGCTGTGCATTGCTTGCCATGTATTTGCTCATTAGTCCATGACATGGATGGTGTCTGGGATGTGCACACATTCCACATGCATGTACAGTGACATGTGGAACTGTACCTGGGGTGTCTGTCCGATGTCGTGTACACAGATTGTTATCATCAGATGTGCCAGTCCTGGCCCGATGTGGTGGGAACTGGTAATGAACAGCAGGTTGCCCCTGCACTTAGATTGATCACATGATACAGGTATTCCCTGGTGTCAGTGGCATCTGTCCATACAGATCATGTGTTTAAGACATGCAATGTCCTTTGCGGGTCACATTTGATGGCACTACAGGTGTTGCAGGTTTCCAGTGGGGAATATAGTGAAGGTGCACTGTCTGCATGTACCTGCCTATTGGACTGATGGACAGGGTGCCATGCCCTCTATAGTCCACTGCAATCACACCATAGTTACTATCTGTGGGCAATATGCAGGGTACTGCCAACATAGAGGTTGTTGCCTAGGCAAGTGTATTTGTGTATGAGACATGGATTGAGAGTGTTCTCTGGGTAATACAAGGGTTACTAACTTTGTTCACCAGGCCTTCATGTCACATGTAGGGGTATGTATTTGGATCCCAGCCTCTCAGCTATTTCACATCTGTTATCCCTGTAAGGTGGACATTGTGACATATACTAGGGCCACCATATAAGAAATTTGTAAAACCCACTCCACAATGAGTCTAGTTGTTACACACTAACCAGCCACCTCCACACAGGATACGAATGACTAACACAGACACACACACACACCCACACACTGAGATACACACCTGCAATGTCTGGGATTTGAACTCCTACCTAACTAGTTTATTACACTACAGCACTATGCAGTTATAGGACGCGCCACGGAGATTACTGGGCTGCACCTTTTCCAAAGGTGTATTTCACAGTGAATGACATCATTCAATGGCATTTGATCTGTAGTGAGCATGACTAGCCTAAAAGGCATTACTCTCTACACAAAGGAACACACACAAACATCCACACATGCCATGTGTGGGACTAGAGCCCCTACCAGAGTTCTATATCACACTACAGCATTACGCTGTTATAGGATGTGCCACCGATATTACTGGGCTACATCTTTCCCAAAGGTGTATTTCACAGTGAATGACATCAGCAGCCTTGCCAAAGTAGGGCATTTGAATTGTAGTGACACACACACGCACACACACACACACACACACACACACACACACACACACACACACACACACACACACACACACACACACAATGTCTGGGATTAGAACTCCTATCTAAGTAGTTTACCACACTACAGCAGTAGGCAGTTGTAGGACGTGCCACAGAGATTACTGGGATATATATTTCCCAAAGGTGCATTCTCAGTGAATGACATTAGCAGCCTTGCTAAAGTAGGACATTAGAATTGTAGTGAGTGTGACTAGCCTAAAAAAAACATTGCTCCTGTCACACACAGTTGCCATGTGGGGGATTATAACTCCTACCTAACTAGTTTATCACACTACAGCAGTAGGCAGTTATAAGACGTGCCATGGGAATTACTGGGCTACATGTTTCTCAAAGGTGTATTTCACAGTGAATGACATAAGCAACCTTCCATTCTAGGGCATTTGAATTGCAGTGAGTGTGATTATCCTAAAAAGCATTGCTCCCTACACAGACAGAGACACATGCATGCACGTACAGTTGCCATGTCTGGGATTAGAATTTCTACCTCCCTAGTTTATCACACTACAGCAGTACATAGTTAAAGGATGCGCCACGGGGATTACTGGGCTACATCTTTCCCAAAGGTGTATTTCACAGTGAATGACATCAGCAGCCTTACCAAAGTAAGGCATTTGAATTGTAGTGAGTGTGACTGGCCTAAAAAGCATTGCTCCCTACACAGAGACACGTGCACAGTTGTCATATCTAGGATTAGAACTCCATCCTAGCTAGTTGATCACACTACAGCAGTACACAGTTACAGTAAGCACCACTGAGATTACTGGGCTACATCTTTCCCAAAGATGTATTTCACAGTGAATGACATCAGCAGCCTTGCCAAAGTAGGGCATTTGAATTGTAGTGCGTATGACTAGCCTAAAAATCATTGTTCCCTACACAGGCAGAGACACACAAACACACACACACCATGTCTGGGATTAGAACTCCTACCTAAGCAGTTTATCACACTACAGCATTATGCAGTTATAGGACATACCACAGAGATTACTGGGCTACATTTTTCCCAAAGGTGCATTTCATAGTGAATCACATCAGCAGCCTTGCCAAAGTAGGGCATTTGAATTGTAGTGAGTGTAACTAGCCTAAAAACATTGCTCCCCCCACAGGCAGAGACATACACATACACACACACACACACACACACACACACACACACACACACACACACACTCACACACACACACACACACACACACACACACATACACTTGCCATGTCTGGGATTAGAACTCCTACCTAACTTGTTTATCACACTACAGCAGTATGCAGTCATAGGACGTGGCACAGAAATTACTGGGCTACATTTTTCCCAAAGGTGTATTTTACAGTGAATGACATCATCAACCTTCCAAACTAGGGCATTTGAATTGTAGTGAGTGTGACTATACTAAAATCATTGCTCCCTACAAAGAGACACATGCATGCACACACACACAGTTACCATGTCTGGGATTAGAATTTCTACCTCACTAGTTTATCACACTACAGCAGTATGCAGTTATAGGATGTGACATGGAGATTACTGGGCTACATCTTTCACAAAGGTGTATTTCACAGTGAAAGACATCAGCAGCCTTGCCAAAGTAGGGCATTTGAGTTGTAATGAGTGTGACTAGCCTAAAAAGCATTGCTCCCTACACAGACAGGGACACACACATGCAGTTGTCATATCGGGGATTAGAACTCCAACCTAACTAGTTTATCACACTACAACAGTGTGCAGTTACAGGAGTGCCACTGGGATTATTGGGCTACATCTTTTCCAAAGGTGGATTTCACAGTGAATGACATCAGCAGCCTTACCAAAGTAGGGCATTTGAATTGTAGTGAGTGCTAAAAATCATTGCTCCCTACACAGACAGAGACACACAAACACACACACAGTTGCCATGTCTGGGATTAGAACTCCTACCTAACTAGTTTATCACACTACAGCATTACACAGTTTGGGGACGCACCACAGTGATTACTGGGCTATGCCATTCCCAAAGGTGTATTTAAAAGTGGATGACATCCGCAGGCTTGTCATAGTAGGGCTATGGGGAGAGCACTGTGTGTGCATGGGCCATAACCCATTCATCTAGAGGTTGACACACCACATGCGAGCACAAGCAGGGTTATATTCTGCAGGTACATGTATACAGCTGCTAGATGACTACTGCCTCGTACAGTCATGTTGCACAACTAGCACTTGCACTACATAGTCTGTAATGCTGAGGGATACCAGTGGCTAATGTCTACAATGAGTGACATTTACACATTATGTGGATGTGGTTGTAGCCATTTGGCTGTGTGCTGGGTAGGACAGGCCTCATGATGGATGTCTCTTTGTCACAGTCACTCTCTTCCACACATCTATGTATGTCTAATTTTGGCTTATTATAATGTGTTGTCCTTGGATATATCTCTGTAATCCTATCCACTGTGTGTGCAAAGCATGACTGGTGCATACTGAGGAGTGTATGCACTAACATCTGCAACTGTCAAACATGTATGGTCCACTGTTGTTTGCAGACACGGGTTTCATTTGTTTAAGTGTGTGAGCATGCCCAGTATGACCTTTCAGTATGTTGTTGTCTGACATTGCCTTCATTTCTCTAAGTGTGTGAGCATACCCAGTATTCCCTTCTGTACTGAATGTGTGAATCCACTCCAGGTAGTTTGTACTCCAGTGCAGCCCTTTGTGTTGTACATCTACAGGTAGCAAACTGTTTCTACAGGATATCCGTAGGTCATTTGGCAATATGGGGACAAACTGTGCAGGGGATAGTGTGTACTGTAGATGATAGTGTCTGTGCTGCTTCTGCTACATGGTATTGGTGTTAGCAGAGATATTCGGACATGTGTGCTGTTATCCACTGTGATATTTTATGTCCTTGTGTACAGTCAGGTGGACATTCTTGCTCACAGTGATGTCCTGGGGGACAAGGGTGACTGCAGCTGTGTCCGGTATTGTGGGCAGATGCCTACATATTCATGGTAAGTAATACCATTCCGGAGGGGGATCTCCAGGCACTTGCTCCTGGGTCTGTGTATCCGGTTCAGAACCTAGGCACAGTGCTGGCAGAGGATCCCATACTTGTACATCCATCAACATGACAGTATGGCCTTATCTTGCTGTGGCAATACATCACAGCTGTACAGATTCACACAGGTTACCCAGAGGCAGGGGCCATGAGTCAGGACCTTATCTTTATTGTGGTGTACGGGCAGGTATGTAGCCACCTGTTTATGTGGTTTTCAGCCAGAGATAGTGTGTTCACATAGCTGTTTGTCGGACCTTGCACATTCCATGCTGCCCATGCTCCCACCCCACCTCTATTATTCTATCCTCTTCCATACATTATGCATACATTATCTGATACTTTTCCTAAGGTTATCACCTCATCACAGCTGTGTTTTGCTGTTGGTCTACAGTTCATGTAGTGGGACATTGTGGACATGTTACTGTGGTTTGTCCACATGGCCTTGCATATGGTGTATGTGGAGTGTGTTATGTTGTCATTTAGGTGTCCATGACATAACATGCATTGGCAGTATGTGTGAGACACAGGCATTTGGCATAGGTCTGTAGGCCATTTGGTGGTGATGCGGGCCAGCTGTGGCAGGCTGTTGCATTCTGTTAGTCCTACAGTCTCAGACCTCCATACAGTATATTCCCCTGGGGTGACAGGGTAGGTTTGCTAGGTGTTCATGCCAATGCTTTCTATCAGTCTTGATCAGGTTGTGTGGATGCTGGCAGGGTGCTACCTATGGCTAGAGACAGACCTGCATGGGACACCTGCACTGCATGCTGCATTCTTTCACTGTTGCCATATACAGGTGGGGTCATATTGTACCCATTACCAACAGCAGGGGTACAACCAGAGAGGTACCTATGGGTGGTGCTTGGGTGAGCTGGGTGCATGTGTGCTATGGACACTACTTGCATCTAATGCACAGATATGCATGGGGCATTTCAGTTATGCTGGCATGTGCAGGTGCATCATCTGTGTCTCAATGCATCAGTCCTACCACCTTTGTGATCTGCAAGTGTTTGGGCAGATGACACCGGTATCCCCTACTACAGTCCTGGATAATGTGATACATACCTGTATGTACAATTCCAAGGGTGTATCCATTTCACCGTTACACATTATATACTGTATGTCTGGGGTACTTTCCCCTGTATACTGCTTGTATATCTAGACCAGCAGCTATGCCATGTCAATCTTTTAGAAGGTGATACATATTACCACCATACATTTAGAATGGCTTACTGCTAGCATGTATTATACTGGTGGGAATTTTCTTTGGCACTGCAGTTGTGAGGACTTGGCCCTGTCATCAGCAGTAGTGGGCAAAGGCCACCAGGTCATACCTCAACATGCACACATAGTGACCACTCTCACACAATTTGAAACACACACTAACCTAACACACACATACCTGCATATTGTGCAAATGCTACAATCTATCCTGCTACCTTGGCCACCTCTGGGAATCTGTGATCCACTGGTATTATACCTACACATACCTGTTAATACATTTCTACATAGGATTGGAGGGGGCACACCTGACTGTTACTACATGTCTACATAGGATATGGGGGGGCACACCTGACTGTTTCTATATTGTCACACAGGATTGGGGGGCACACCTGACTGTTACTACATTTCTACATAGGATTGGGGGGCACACCTGCCTGTTACTACATATCTAAGTAGTGTTAGGGGGCACATTTGACTGTTACTACATGTCTACATGGGATTGGGGGAACACATTACTGTTACTATTGTCTACATAGGATATGGGGGGCACACCTGATTGTTTCTACATTTCTACACAGGATTGAGGGGGCACACTTGACAGTTGTACACATTTGCTATGACCGTACTGGTATGTCAGGTACTCCTTTTCATTCTGCTTTCTAACCTATCATGCTGACTAGAGGCATGTCAGTGTACTACAGGTCTTAAGTTTCTTTGACCTACATATTAGTTTCTGACTTCCTACCCTTTGGAACTAACATCCAACTGCCTGACCTGATGTAGTCTGTCCATGTAGGCCTGTGGGGGGAGGTTACTCATAGGCATTATTCACTGGCCTTAGCACAGCCTTTTGTTTGTGTTTCTCTACACCTATCCTGCTGGTCGTGACTGTTGTTGGATATGTGATCTTCCCTGACTGGCATGAGTGTGTAATATGGACACACATGTGGCCCAGCACATTTCCTGCAGTGGGTTTTGTCACCATGTGTAGTACTGGCTACCATGGTGACACCCATATTTGTTACAGATCTCATGCTGCCACTATAGGTGTCTACTATCTGCTGGCATCACATTCAGCCAACCGATTCCCTTGCATGCTCACATCCACACCATATATACAGGTAACAACATGTACTACTATATTTGGCAATTGGTAAGTTTAGTGACTTACCTTGTGGGTGTGCCAGTATTGAGGGTGGTGCTGAAGGGCTGCCTTTGTCAGATGCACATAGTGCACTCCCTACACATAGTTGAGCACAGGTAGTGTAATGTTTGGCATCCCTTTTACTGTATGCACAAGTCAGAGAGAGGTGTTATTCCCTGGGTCCCTCCTGTGTCAGTGTATGTACTATGTGTTGCCTCTTTTCCAAGGCCAGGGCATCCTGGGCATTCCTCCTTCTGCCTACTGGGGCAGCCTCGGGTTGTTCCTCCTCTGAGTCACTCTGCACTTGTGCATACCTTGGCAATGGTGGGGGGCTGTATGGCCCTGCCCCATGCTGTTCCTGCTGCAGCTGTTTCCACAGGATCATATTGTGTAGCATGGCACATACGATGACAATTTGGGTACATGAAGCTGGTGAGTACTGTAAGACTCCATCGGATGTGTCCAGGCACCGGAACTGTGACTTGAGCATCCCAAACACATGCTCTATGATAATTCTGGTCTGTGCATGTGCCTCATTATGGAGTTTTTGTTCAGGTGTGTGTGCATATCTGATGGGAGTCATCAGCCACGACTCCAGTGTGTAACCAGCATCCCCCACTAGGTGACTGTAAGGGATGTCCCCATTGGCAAATCTCTGGTACAGCTGTGTCAGATTAAAGATGTGGGAATCGTGATAGCTTCCAGGGCAGCCAACACACACATTCATTATTATGCCCTGGCCATCGCACACTACCTGGCAGTTGATGGAGGGGAAGCCCTTGTGGTTGATGTAGACCCTGCTTCGCTCACCGTGTGGTGCTTTGATGTGTATGTGCATGCAATCTATAGCACCCACTATCTCAGGGTATTCTGCTATTTGGTGGAAGAGATGCATATTGCTGGCCAATGCCTCAAGGGTGTTGGGGAAATATACATGCTCACTGGCATGTGCTGACATGGCATCCAAGAACTGGTGGAGTACCCTGGATGCTGATGCCTGTGAGATCCCCATCATATCCCCAGTTGGCCTTTGGAAGGTACCTGTAGCTAGTATTCTTAGGCCTACACATACTTGGTATCCACTGAGATGGGTTCCCCTTTATTAGTTCTGTGTGTCAGGCATGTCTGGCACAGCTCAACAATTTGCTGTAGTAGGTCCCTGTCCACCCTATAACACTCCACTATCTCCAGCTTATGTAGCCCCTGGTAGGTTACCCTGGGTCTGTACACTCTTCTCCATCTTCTCACTGTGGGTTGGTTGGCAGGATTCACATCCTCACCACCCTCAGCCTCGTCCACATGTTATTGTATGATAGCTATTGCAACCACTATCATTTTGTTGTTTTGTTTGTTAAAAGTTCCCCACTTGAATATACCAGTGGTATAGAGTATGTAAGAAAAAACAGAGGGAAAGGTGTTTGCATAGTTTATAGTAGTGTTCTTGGCTTGGCTGGTCTGCTGCCTGTGTAACTGGCTGATTCTGATACATTTCACCTAACAGCTATGCTAGTTCTCCTAGATTACCTTCCTACTGTTGTTTTCCATTCCCATTGCCTTCTATTTAAGCCCGGGGGCATGCCGTGCAAACACAGTGCTCACATGTGCACAGAGCTGCTATTTCATGGTTTACTTTTATTTTTTCCTTTAAAATCTGGTAAGCGGCATGCACACCCACTCAGGTGATGTAAAGAATGCTAGGCAGCCTCAGACACACCCCCTTGCTTAGCTCTGCTAAGCTAAGAGCAAACCCGAGCCACAGGGCTCCAATCCACTTACAGAATGCCTGACACACACCCCTATAATGTCAGCTAACTCCTAGGCTTGCACCAAGCTATTCCTGCTCTTACACTGCTGGGTGCTGACTAGCATGCAGAGGAAATCTGGGATTCAGTATCATTCCCCTCATTTGCATAGGATTGCCTGCTGATGCATAATTACATGTCCCACACTGAGCCTCCCCCCCCTTAGGAACCACTATTCATTGACCATGTTGTATTCTGCCTGCCACTGAGTATAATGGCAAAATAGTGATTTTGGTTAGAATGTTTATTGTATGTTTTTTTTTTTTCTTATTTTCCGCCCAATCCCGTTTGCGCTCCACTGCCATATGCTTAAACAGCTGAGATCAGCTAAACAAAATAAAAGTTGATTTTTTAGTTTTGCAACTGTTTTCTATGCCAATGGCCTTATAGTTGGCCATTGGCATGCTTTCTACATGATACCCACCCTTTATTTGGAGCTGGCATGGCTCCATTTTGTAGTTTACAGATATGTGCTCTGTTACTGGTGGAGTACATTTCTGCAGATTGCACTAGTCCTGCACAGCCAGTTTCCACCTTCCTGGATCGCAAATTCACCTAATTTACATGGATTTCTCCTGTAAATGGGGTAATTTGCATACAAAGGCTGAGTCCATGCAGGACTAGTGCAAGAGCACTTGTGCACATCCCTATTGGTTATTCCTGGATCACACGGCAGACATATTGCCTGCTAGATCTCCTGAACTAGTCCTGCATGCCGTGCAGGGCTTACTGAATCTGGGGGATTAGTAGAATTCAGTATTGTGTAAACATTAAAGTAAGTAGAATGTAGTACTGCTTAGCATAACATGCCACAATAAAACACCTTTATTATTCTGCACCAACAAAGCACCCTTAGTGGCCCTCTAACCCCAATACACCACCCCCTTGAAGCACACCAAACAATGGACTGGACATTATGGACATGCAATTTCCTAATTTCTCTGTAGCCAGCTTGGTGTATATGGGCATCTTGAGACTATGTAGCAATTGTCTCATGTTTTTACCTACAATCTCTTAATCCTTAAAGGAGATACAGCATGTGAGGTGTACTTAGACAATGACACTAGAAGCTAAACTCTTGAATTCATGAGTAGATCAGGTTTTCAAAACCACACACACAACACAGGGCTCACATAGCACACAACACAAACATATACTCACACACACACACACACATACACACACACACACACACACACACACACACACACACACACACACACACACACACACACACACACACACACACACACACACACACACACACACACACACATTGACTGACTTATATTAAGACATTTAAAAGCAACCTTCCTAAACAACCAAGATCACCTAGACCACCCATTGTCAAAGCTATGCCTCAGCAAGTCCAAAGGCACTCAGAAGAAAAAACACCTAACACCACACATACTGTCACTTTCAGTGAAGCCCCAAACACTAAGACCCTAAGGCAAGCAAACCCACTTTCCAAGACTTTCGTCATAGGAGACTCCATAAAATTATGTCCCTCTAACTAGGCTGAATGAGGAGATCATAACTGTTAGTTGCATTTTTGAAGCCAGGATCCATCAAATCACACACACACACACACACACACACACACACACACACACACACACACACACACACACACACACACACACACACACACTCAAGTCATCATGCTACATGCAAAAGTATGATTCTATCCCAGTTCTTGTAGGTGTAAATGACCTTATATGTACCTCCCCTCCCTGGATTATATGACAATAGACATTATGGAGCTTTCAGACTATGTACAGCATAGTCCCATTACTGAGGATGATGACACAGTATTTCTATTTATTTATTTAACATTTGTTAACCAGGAAAGTCTGACTTGGAGCAAAGTTAATTTTCAGAGGAAGCCCAGGGAGAAACACTCCAGGTGCATGTCTTTGTAATGTGAGAGGAAACCGGACCACCCAGAGGAAACCCACAGGAATGCAGGGGGGACATGCAGATTCCACACAGAAGGCACTCCAGCTGAGAATCAAACCAGGGAACCACTTGCTGTGAGGTGACAATACTACCACTGCACCACTGTGCTGTCCAGAATGAGCAAAAAATGATTGATTTCAATAACTGGTTGTCTTTCTGATGACATTCTAAAGGGAATAGGTGATCCAATATTTGGCAGCTTGGGAGGGCGTGGTCAACAGACCACACTGATTTGCCAAGGGTGGTCTACACATTTCCCCTCTAGGCTAAAAGTTTTTCCAACTCCATAGTGAACTTTTTAGGCAATGCTAAACTGAGAAACCTACCAAAATAGAAAAATCAACTCAACCTGAAGATGTTACTACTCAGTGTCAGGAGCCTAAGTAAACAAACTACACTCCCTTCACACACTCCTCACACCCAAGAATACAGACATCTGTGTAGTTATTGAGACATGGTTTAAAGTGGCAGAGAATCCCCTGTCAGTGCTAGGTTTAGTGCCTTCTACACTTTAAGATCAGTAGCTGCACAGACAAGGGCTAAAGATGAAGGTGACACAATATACATCAATAGCAAGCACATCTTCAGTGTGGTCAATCATGATGACATGATGGAGTTCTTTCAAGTGCAGATTAGCAGAGAAAAAATTCCCACACCATATCCTAGTCAGCTATACGTCACTGTCCATGTCCCAGGAAGCTCACATGCAAACTTGCTGAAGTCATTATTTAACTATAGAGTTAAAACAGACTTTATGCCACATGAATGGGGTACTGCAATGGTCACCCCCATTCATAAGGGAGAACCATCAACAGATCCTGCAAACTACACACCCATTAGTCTGACAAGTCTTATTTGTAAAGCCATGGAAAAAAATATAATTGAAATTATCAACAAGGACATAGGAAACTTCCAGACACTGGATCTATTACAGTTTGGCTTTGTCAAAGGAAAGTCATGCTTACTGCATTTGATGAACTTCTTTAAAATGGTCACTAAGGCAATGGATGAGGTGAAAACACTGCATACTGTCTACCTAAATCTGGTTAAAGCATTAGGCCACCTCCACAAAGAGGCCAAGTCAATATACCTCCAGGAATGTGTGCTTGGTCCACTCTTCATTGGCATCTACTTCATGGATGACAAAGCCAATGTCAAAGACCTCTGGCTAACCAAGTTTGCAGATGATTGCAAACTGGGAGCAGTCACCGAATCCCCCAACATGAGAACACCCTTCAGAAATGTTTAACATGGACAAATCCTTGTGGCCAAAACCATGACTTAAAACTCAATGCCAAGGAATACATTATAGTACCTTTTGGGAAGTTGACTAACCTGGGTAACTATTTCATCAGTAAAATGCCACTAAAAGTTGATTCACTAGTCAGAGAATTGGAAAGTCATGTAGATAGTAACCTAGACTTCGACCAACATGTGTCGATGGTAGTAAAAAATTCCTTCTGTGTTGCTCAAATTATAAACAAGGCATGGCATCTAGGTCTAAATAGGTCATCATACCACTGTATTTGGCACTCATTAGACCCATCATACTGCTTAATACCCCTTCAGTACGTACCTGACCAAACACCTCCAGCAACTGGAAAGTTCACAACTGTTCCTTACAAAAAGAATACAAGGAGTAAACACAATGTCCTACAAAGATTACCTCAAAACTCTGTCAAATTACTTGCTATCATACAGACTTCTTTTTTTAAACACTTTTTTATTGATTTTCACAAAATACAAGCAATTTCTATATCATTTGAACAAATTAACATAGAATCAAACTATATACAACAAAACTATATACAAAGCCCATAACAAATACATACTTACATTAGAATAATTACATTTTGTCTAATAATTGTTTTAAGTTTCATCCAAGATAACTGTTTATGAGTTACTTTTGTTGTTCTTAAAGGAAAGGTCAATAGTTCTCTGTCACGTACAGTTTTGGCCAGTGGAAAAAATTCAGTGAATTTGAGAATGTTTTTACTCTTCCAATTTGATGTAATGATTTTTCTTGCAATTGCAAGATGAGACCAGAGAAGATGCATGTGTGTCCTTGGGATATATACTGGTATTGGTGCATTTAATAATAACAATGAGTCTGAGATTTCACATTTGTCCGACCAAAATGCCTTTGCAAAGTTATTAAACTCTTTCCAAAGGGAATTACTGTTTTACATTCAAGAAACATATGTATCCAGTCTGCACATACTGTTTTGTCACACCTCCAACATTTGTGGCTATTATTTCTTGATATTAAGGAAATTTTGTGTGGGGTGAAGAAATTCGTATGAATGAATTTCCATGTGAAAATTTTCCAAAACAGAGATGATGTTGTGTTATTGACTGATTTGAGCAGTAAGGTTTTATCATTTTCTGAAAAATTAGATTTATTTATTTTTTGTACATAACTCCATAAAGAGTCTTCAGATATTTTCAAATCTGCTCTTAGAGTTTTGTATATCTTAGATAGTGAAAACCCCTTGTTATAAGTTATTGTATTTATTTCACAAATGAGAGAGATTATTTTGGGTTGTGAAGAAATATTTGTCACTTGATTTATTTTAAAATCATTTACTACATGCTCCCTAAAGGTTTTTATGTTTAACTAGTTATTTTGATTTTTATTATATCCGGCTATGAGGCTATTCACTTCATATATATTGTTAGTGCCTAGAAAATGATGCCACAAAGTTAACCCATTTTCCTTTATTTCCGTTATTTTCTTCATATTGTGAGTCTAACCATTTCTTTGTGAGTGCTATCAGAAACATGAAGAATAAAAGGTTTCTTGTCATGTAATTTCTGTTCATTATCTTTTTGAAATTGTTTAATATATAGTTAATACAAGGGGCAAAACTTTCATTTTTGTTTTCTTTATAAACTAAATCCTTTATGAATAGAAACATGTTATTATTTTCTATGAAAAAGTCATTATTTATTGGTTTATCAACATTACAAAGTAAGATTGCTTTATGTAAGCTCTTCCAATTTGATATATATTTATGACTTAGCCACTGGCTCATTATGTTAAGTATAGCTGAGTCAGGATAATGTTATAGGTTTGGGAATGCAATTCCACCTTTTTCCCAATCCCTACAATGCCAGTCATATCCTATTCTTGTTTTTCGTGGAAACCATAAAAATTTGATAAGTAAAGAATTAAGCTGTTTTATTGATTTTTTTGATGGGCATGCACGTATGGATTGGAATAAGAATAGAATTTTAGGTAAAATAATCATTTTTATTAATAATAACCTTTCTTCCATGGTAAAGAACATTTTATTCCATTTATTTAATTGTTTTTAACTACTGTTAGGTTTTTATACTTTATTTGTATAGTGTATTTCCAATTTGTTTATATATATATATATATATATATATATATATATATATATATATTCCTATATATTTAAAAGTATAATTTTTCCAGTTGAAATCATAATAATTTTCCAAAATAGTACTTTTTTATTTATTAATATAGATCCAGTCTTATTGTTGTTAAATTTTAGACCTAAAATTTCTTCAAAATTTTTTAGAGATTTTATAATATGATACTGACAAATCTATATTTCCAATAGTTAACAAAATATCGTCAGCATAAAGTTGTATTTTAGAGCTATAGTTTGTATTAATAGAAAAACTGATTATATTAGTGTTAGTTTTTATATAATTAGCTAATGGTTCAACTGATAGGGCAAATAACAAAGGGGACAGTGAGCAACCTTGATTTGTTCCATTTAGTATTTTGACCTGTCTTGATAAGATGGCTCTGATTTTAATGTAGGATAGAGAGTTCTCATATAGACTATTCAATAATTTTATAAAGTCAGGAGAAAAATTAAATGTTTCTAAGATGTTGAATAAATATGACCAAGTTATAGAGTCAAAAGCTTTGTCCAAATCTAAGCTTATGATTGGCAATTCTTTTTTTTTTTATTCACAAAATCTATTAAAGATAGAAGTCTGATGACATTATCTTGAACTTTCCTGTTTAGAATGAATCCTGCTTGGTCATCTTCTATTAATTTTAGCATGAACTGATTTAGTCTCTTTGCAAGAATTGAGGTAAAGGTTTTATAATCTACATTCAATAGTGAGATAGGGCTATAAGATGATGCTAATTTAGGATCTTTGTCATGTTTTAAAATGGGGGAAATGATGGCATATTTCCATGAAGGAAAGACTTTTTCATTCTTTCTGAATTCCTCAAATGCTGCTACCAGAATTTTTAAGGTATCTTCTGGGAGTAATTTGTAAGTCTCTCCTATAATTCCATCTATTCCTGGAGCTTTATTATTTTAAGGCTTTGAATGCTATCCTTAAGTTCATTTAGTGAAGTTGGTTTGAGTAGTTTGGTGTTTTGTTGATTTGTTATTTTTTTATTGATATTTTCTCTCAAAAATGTTTCTTTTAGTTCATTATTACTAGAATTTAGATTAGAGCTGTTTACTTTTTCATGGTGTATTCTCAATATCTCCAGGATTTCTTTTAAATCCATCACCTGTTTAGGTTTAGTTCTAGAGTTGTCTATAATTTCTTTAATGTGATTAACGTTTGCTAAATTTTTGGATTTAACTACTAATCTATGCATGTTTTTAGGCTTTACTGAGTATGATTGCAATTTAAATCTCTCTAAATGCATTGCTACTTTATGGTTCAAAATTTCTATATATTTTGCATTTAGTAGTTTTAGTTCAGAGTTTGTGTTTATTATCATACAGACTTCTGATAAGTGATCTTAGCCTATCATATAGATACAAGGCATTCTCAGACACTGTTTTAATGAACCTTTTGCACATCCACGAAACAAACATACATTTTGCTTGCAACATAAATATAATATGTTGGAGAGACAGATATGTTTCTCACAGAATTCCATTTTCTGAAATAGGCTCTCCAGGCATGTAAAGCAGCATTCCTCCTTAATCCTATTTAAGTGCAACTTAGACCACTCAATTGGTATTGGTGATTCATTCCTGGTTTAGCACTTATGTCTCTGATGGACAAAGGCAGTCAGTAAATCACCCCCTACATAAATCAAATTTGTAGGCCACATTTGGGTTGCAAAGTTAGGCTTAAAAGGACTCTGGTAGTCCTTAGCCTAATATACACCTATGAACCTATAAAAAAGATCCCTGAACTCAGAATCATCTCTTATTTAGTTTAGTGCTCCTTTCACAAAACCTTGTTTTGAAACTGATACTGTTCTTCTTTCTTATTAATAACCTAACAATGGAAGAGAAAGGTATATCTGCAAAGTGTATATATATATATATATATATATATATATATATATATATTATATATATATATATATATATATATATATATATATATATAATTTTTTTGAGTGTCTCATAATAGATAAATACTCATATGAGCAAGCTTCTAAAGAATGAATACTTTAGCGCAAATGCTCATATTAATGATTGCACAAAAAATAAAAATTTTTCCTATTTTTTGCAGGGTTATATATGCTTCTTAAAAACTACTTCTCTGACATCTTGTGCTTTGCAAGCTAGAGCTTATTATTCTTAAGAAAAAAAGATAATTTATCTCTGTATGTATGTTTTGAATGCTGCAATAATGAATTGCTTTTATCTTCTGGCATACTGCTTCTAGAGAAGTAATTTTATGGTAAGTGACTTTGTAGTTACAAATGAATGCAAGTCACAGTTCATATAGTATTCATATATGTAATGTAATTTGGTAAAATAAATCATTTTATTGGCTTTAAAACTATTTAATAATATTCAGTTACATAAAATTGATTGCATACCCCTGAGGGATAAATATTTTTTGTTCTGAATGACTAACTTCCACATATGTAGATTATAACATATGATTCATGACATATTCATTTTTAATTATGCCTTCAGGCAATGTCATTGTTTCACTTAAAAAGTACAGTATACAGTTTGAAGTAAAAAGAACACAGTATGTAATCATACAACTGTGTCCCAGAAATGATGTAAACTTTCTTTACTATTGAAATAAACTGGTATAGTATGTGTAGGCGGTAAGATGAAACTCATAGATTTTTGGTTGCAAACGTTAAGACTGCAGAAACTGAAAGCTTTTTTAATTGGGGATACTGATACTCAAATGTAACTTACTTATTTTAGAATATTGATGCATTCTTGTTTTACTAAAAAAGCCCAGTATGCATTTTTATGAAACACAGCAAAATCAGTAAGAAGAGAAAGCAGGTGTCGTGAAAGAAATGCAGTTAAGCATGTAACTTTCTCTGTGGTTTAAAACATCAGTTCATTTAAGGTAAACTGGCTCTTTATGCTACACTTAACATGAATCTGGTATAGTTATAATGGCAATATTCTGTGTTTTTTTATTTCAATACCTAAGAAACTAGGGGTATTTTGTTGTCTAGCATTCATACTTTGAAAAGTGTCCTTTAAAGTAATACTGAGCATATGCAAGTAAAGCATTTGCTTAGTGAAAAAATGATACCACAAGCAACATAAGGACCATTATATGCATAATTCAGCATGATTCTGCAAACATTCATCAAACAACCTACAAATACATTGCGTAGATGCATTTTTGTGCAGAATCAGTGAAGCCAGAACAGATAGTAATGATGGAAAGAGTAGCTAAATGTGAAAGAGAACAATGATAATTATGTATCATATTAGGTACAAACAGATCCTTCAAGTAAAGGAAATGCTAAAATGTAAGAGGAAAAATCTTTAGTTGGCAGTTCTCCTTCATAATTTATTGTACACAATATTGATTTGTTAGCTCAGGCTTTCTCCTAAAAGGAACTCATCAAGGCCTAGTCTTTGACTAGATTTTATTTTCTAGTTATGTTTACACTACACAGAAATCAAACATCAGCCTGCAACATTTACATTACTTGCTATTCCATTCTTTTTCTGAGAGAAATCATGTTTTATGCAATCTACAGCATAAATGTATTAATTTATTAGAAACTTGTTGAACAAAGCATCCTCTTTCTGTTCAACTGAGAGGTGGTCAGAGCCGAACCAAAATCTGCACCTAGTGCTTTATGAACTTCTGGGATGCCATCTCAAAATATCTTGTTTGCTAGGGCAAAATCACTTCCTTGAAAATTTGAAATGCTTGCAAAGAGAGGACAAGCTGTAATAGACACAATCTGAATGCAAGCTGGATATCTGCAGCATAATAATTCATAATCAAAACTATGGTATCTTGTACTGCAACCTAAAAAAATTGTCAAAACATTAAGTGCATTGTTACAGAAAAAAAGCTCGAGATGACAAATTCAGTCCTATTTTTGGTGCACTATCCTTAGAGGGTCTTTAGGATTCTGTACCCAGCAAACACTTCAGTTTACCAGCAGGTTTGCCTTTGTGCGGGCAGCAGGCCCTCATCAATATGTTTCACAAAGGCAAGAAAATGTCCCTCAGTAGAAACAGAGGTAAATCAGCAACCAAGGAAAAGGGCAAGAAAATGTCCCTCATGTTGATTTCTTTATATGTTATTTAAGGATCATTTTGTCTAGCTACCTAAGCTACGTATTGGTTTGGATTTCTTATTTCATCTCTTTTTTACAAAGGCACCTGTTAATATTCTGAAACATGAGGTTACAATCCTCAGGACAGCAGAATTGCAAAAGCAAATCTGGGGAATAAATGCTATATTTAAGATCATGGTACTTTAATCTAGTCCCTGATCCAAAACACAATGCTCTTAGTGTTATTACAAATGCTCACTCATCTTTTTTGGAACTATTTCTAGAAGCATTTTGGTGAGTTTCAACATTTTCATTATTTCCTTTGCTGTTGCACTTTATTTTTCAGAGCTTTGGATTCATAATTATATGGTTTTGTAATTCTGGTAGAGACTGTTTGAAATGGTATCTCTGGAAGAACATGCCTCAATTCTGTTAGTCAAGAATTTCAGATTTTTGCCATACTATATCAATTTAGACTATACTGAATAATATACAGTCTAATGCTAAAAACAAATGCTGTTGTTATGACTAAAGCCACTAATGTAAATTTCCTTATCACTTGGATTTTACAGAAAGAATGCAAACCACCATTTGTAAATGTACAAATGTTCATTTTATTTCACAGGTACAGATTTGAAGTGTCATATGACCATATGGTTGAACTATACATTCTAAAGGTTCTAATAAAATCATTTATCAGGTCAAATTCCAGTTGTTTGTGGACCCTTCATTTCTACTAGAGCATCAATTAATATGAAACAAATGACCACCAGGAATAAGAGTCTGGAATCATTCATTGAGTTCAAAACAACCTTCTTTTAATATTTACACAATGAAGTGACATACAGATACTTTAATGGCAGTGGTTAACTCCATAGTCAGTTATCTCTCTCTTCTAGCCAGCCTGGCATGCCTACTTGCTGCGGTTATCTGAACACTGTATATACTATTTGATAAATCTACAAATGATTTATTCTTGATGTAATGTACTCCATAATTCTTTATTTTCTTTCAGGTTTAACTATTGTTTTGATAATGGTACTGTTCTCTCTTTCTAATCTCTGTTTTTGAGTCATGGATGAAAAGTGTCTTTGGACCGGCCCATTCACCCAGTTTTCAAATAGTAAATAATCATGGGACAAGATCAAGCACATGCCATGTAGACCAGGACAGTGGTACCATTTTTGCAACCCAAAATGCCTGTGATGGCACTATGCTGTATCAAAGGTAGAAAGGCACTTGGCAACATTGACAGTTACCAGTTGATGCTTTGTGAAAACTGCAATGCAGTTTGCTACAACTGGGGAACAGACTACTGGTATAGCACAAATGTCAACAGTATGCAGGTGAATGTGTCACAGACATGGGCATATTGTAGTGTAATGCTTGTGCAGCATGCTGCCATGTGGCCTTCTCCATCCCTCACAGCTGTCCAACCCCCACATCCCAACCCTGCCACTCAATGCTGATGTCTTCCTGGCGTGGGCCAGAATTTGGAGCAAAGGAATGTAGGGACCTCACTGTATGTTAGAATCCTTGAAACAGTGGGTATGCCTTCTGGTACACATAGCTCCACACAAACAAGTCACTTGTGTATCCCCTGAAGAAGTAGATTGTGTGCATGGATGTGAAAAACATCATATTTCCATAGTGTTTGATATAATGTACAAAAGACAATGACAGGTGTGTCAGTGCTAATTATACAGGTTATATCATTGGGTACTTTTATGCTGCTTTGATAGTGCTAACTAACCAATAACATGACAATAATCATACTCACCCCTGCACCTAGACAGATACTGGATTATCCTCAGGTACAGGACCCCGCATACTCTGATATTTCTTCTTGAGCAGAAACACAAGAAATACAAATACACTACACATTAATTAAATACGCATCAAGGGCCCATTTAACTGTAGGGGAAATAACATTTCAGTAATCAGTAACCAGTACTGCATACTTACAGTACATCTCAGGAGCTATATTTCTCAGCTTTCTTCCTATTGGCTCAGAAGGTCACAGTGATATCTCCAAAGGTTACTGAAGTGGTGCCATGACTGTGTAAGGCATGCATTTTATACTAGGGACCCTCAGGTCCTCACAAGAGTTCCCAATCGCATCTGCAAAAATATCTTAATCATTTTTAGATACCACAACTGGATCCCTGCCACATTCTGTGCCCCTGGAAGCCATGGTCATTGATCAGGTTACAGTCCAGAGAAATATGTTAGCTTATTCAATGTCACACCCATTGCCACTGTTGCATGTGATTTGTTTCTTTGAATGATTAGAAAGTGAAACCAATCATGACACAACTATTGTATAATGTAGAAATACATAGGGTCATGGGTAATTGCTAGGCCAGTTGCCCAAATGCCCCAGAGCATAGGCTGGTTAATACAAATGAAGGTTGAGGGAATCAAATTCTGGACTACAGGATTAATAGCTCATAGCCTAGTTTTCTGCTTTAACTGCCAGACATATGATAACATGGTGGTATTAGGATGTGAATAGTGGCATGGAAAGAGTGAGCAAATATCACATTGCCTATATTTGTTAATGCATTTGTTATTCAGAGCATCTATAGGCCATGATATTACAATCAGTTTTCCACATCCATATCAGGGTCATGGACCACCATGCTCACTGTGCTTAGCAGCCACTCATGGAAGTTCACAAAGCTAACGGAGCTTCTTAGCTCAGCACAAGTCAATTGCACAATGAGATAGATGTGTGGTTCATGAACATTGTCTCTAATGCAGCTCATTTGCATACGGACTAGACTAGGAGCCTTAAACTTGCACAATAAAAGCAGCCCTGTTCAGTGCTAGCCACACTGAGCTACAGAAGACTGATTAGCAGCAAGCTATAGAGCAGTTTTCTAAAAGGCCATCAGTAATTACTACAAGCAAGGCATGCCTGAAGAGAGACATGTGGATGGGAAATGGTACTTTTTTCAGTTTTTCTGCACTACTAACCTTTTACCTGTGTGTTATCTGAAGGCATATATGAGTCTGATACTTTAAGGGCATAAAGTAATTGATGTAAATGTCAATAATGGTGCATATTATGTGGGGGGACTAACTTTAGGGGCATAAAGTAATTGATGTAAATGTCAATAATGGTGCATATTATGTGGGGGGACTGTATACAGAGGTAGTGTATACTGTCCATGGCAGGGAATGTGGAAATGATATGAAGTGAAAAGTTCAGTGAAACATAGTTCTGAGGTTTGTTTCCTTATATATTATGCAGTTAACAAAGTCCAACATTTTGACCAAGGGCTGTGTATGTCCTATCTAATGTTGATATCAGCTGCTAGGGTGCATTGTGTTTGATGATAATTATCCTCACGGCTGTGGCACTAATTATATGGTGCCATACATGGGAGGGTTACCTCTGTCAAATGTGCATCATACTGTGTGAGTGGTGTAAGTCCTGCATGTCTGGACACGGACAGTACTGATGCAGTAGCATCCAGCATTTTGGATTTGTTTTTTTTTAAAGATCTTTACTGAATTTTCACTTGTGACATAAGCAAACTTACATTTATATAACAGTAATCAAACCATATTAACAGGTTTACATTTACAAACATAAACACTTCCCAGTACTGTTATCATAGGGACTCTATTTTAAGATATACTGATGCCCCTCTAACCAGGCTAAACAAGGAGAGGATAACTGTTAGTTGCTTATCTGGAGTCAGGATCTGCCAAATCACGCATGTACTCAAGTTATTACTCCACAGGTACTGATATGATTCCATCATAGTCCATGTGGGTGTAATGACATGAGATGTACCACCCTGCACTGTATGAAGAGAGACATTATAGAGCTTTTAACTATGTGTCTCAGGCTGGTATAAAGCTGGCATTGAGCAGCATAATACCATTACTGAGGATGATGCCACAATTTGAGCAAAAAATGATTGCTTTCAACAATTGGCTGCCTTTCTTGTATCATTTTAAGTGGGATCATATATTTGTCAGGTTTAAAAGACATGGTCAACAGACCACATCGCTTTGGCAAGATGGTGAGCACCTTTCACCTCTAGGCTTTCAAATACTGGCTAAAGCTTTGTCCACCTCTATAGTGTCTTTTTAGGCAAAGCCAAATTGACAAACCTACCGACATAGCAAAATCAACTCAAGAGAACATCAAGGTGTTATCACTCAATGCCAGAAGCCTAAATAAACAATATCCTCCCTCCAAGCCCTCCTCACACTTGATAATATAGATATCTGTGTGGTTACCACGGCATGGTTTAAAACAACAGAGTGTACCCTGGTAGTGCAAGGTTTCAGTCCCTTCTACACTTTTAGACCAGTAGTTGCACAGACAAGGGTTAAAGGTGGAAGTGTCTCAATTCACATTAAAAACAAGCATACCACAATAACAAACATACTTCTAGGGTGGTGAAACAGGATGCTGTGCTGGAGTTCCTCCATGTGCAGACCACCACAGAGAAAATCCCGTATGATATCATAGCCAGCTATAGATCACCCTTCATGTCCCAACAAGCCCACAATGCATACTTGGACCTACCTATTGGAGACACTTACCATCCAGCCTAACACCTACTCATGAAGACTTTAATTAACCATCTATAGACTGGGAATCCTACACAGCCTCAAATCCACAGGCACGATATATGTATGTCTCCCAAATATGCAATAAAATCTAGAAGATTTAAGATTTTTGCCTGGAAATGTTTACATAGATATATTTATAACTCAAGTAGACTCCAGATATTTTTTCCTCAGGCAGACAGTAAATGCTGGAGGTGTGAAGGGGAAGAAAGAGGTAATTGGGAACATATTTTGTGGGAGTGTTATGAGCTGGTAGATTTTAAGGATTCCTTGTGGGATGCACTGTCAGGGATGCTGGGTGGGCAGATTGGTCTGATGAGGAAGATGATTTCCCTGAGCTGTGAAACAGAATTGGAATTGCCTAGACATGGTAAGTAGTTTTGCTGTGTCTAATAATGGTGGCTGCTGAAAAAGAAATTACTAGAAAATGGAAATTAAAACCTAAACCAACTATACTGGATGTAGTGAATATAGTGACAGAGATAAAGCACCTGGAATTCAGATCTTTAGAAAAGGGTAGGAGCAAACTACATAGGAAAAGAATGGGAATTGTGGGAACAATACATACAAGGGAGGAATGAGGTCTAAAAGGCGGCAAGATTAAAATGAGCTCTGTAATGTTTGAGTGAGAAAGACTGGGTAGATTGCAAGTGATGTATAATGATTGCAACTGGGAGTGTATCAGTATGGTTAATGATGTAAAATGCTTGCAAATGGGATTGTGTTGGTGTGGTTTGTTTTCATTTATATAAATGTATGATTGCCTATGTAGTAAGAGATGGTTTGATAAAGATGTTTCTTGTTAAAAAAGGCAGGAATCGGATAATCTATGTAATATTGTTTAGGTTATATGATGTATAGTAATGTATGTGAAGTATAATGTTGGTGATGTTAGTATAGTTTGATTACTTTTATATGAATGTAAATTTGCCTTTGTCAAAAGGTGTTTGGTAAAAAAAAAATCTACAGACACAATGATTCATGGACTTTGTAAATACAAACATCCTTGACCAAATAGTCAATATGCCCACACCAGGGTCCAACATACTGGACCTGGTGCTCACAAATATGCTACACTTCCCCAGTATCTTGTCCTCCTTGGAAAGGTTCAACCTATTCCAAGGCAAATTACCTGTAATTAAGTGATGTTTTTTCAAAATTTAATGCCCTTCCAAACCTCGAGAACACACCAGCCTGTGTGGAATTTATCTCAGAAACTCTGTACAACCATGTCAGTTGCTGCACAACACTGCTGTACCTGCAAGAAGTAAGCTCAGAACTAGCCATAGAAACAAAATGCCCTGGTGGCATCCCAAATTAAATATACAACAAAAGTAAAAAAAATATATATGGCAAGAATCAGGAAGGGTAATTCCCACAAAGATATAAACTATCTCATCAAAGTAAATAGCCAACTAAGAAGGCTAATTAAGTCAAGAAAAAATATCTTTCAAGTTAAGATGGCCTCCCAGGTGAGAGATAACCATAAGATCTTCTACAGCTATGTCAGAAACCAAGGGGGGCAAACAGCAATGTGCAGAACTGGTGGTTAATTGTACCACATTCACTGTGACTGGTGAAATAGTGAATCTGTTAGCAGACTAATTCAATTCCAACTTTACTCACCTCTCATCCCCAACCATTATCCAAATAATACCCTCAAACATAACCCCTCCAACTGTAGCTAGGGAGTGTGTACTGGCTGCACTCACTAAAGCCAAGAACATGGCCTTAATGGCCCCTGATAACATCCCAAGATACCTCCATAATAGTCTAAAATATGACTTACCAGGAACCCTGAAGTCATTATTTAATGTAGCTTTAAAACAGGCTTTTTGCCATGTGAAAGGAGGACTGTAGCGGTTATCCTCCTTCATAAGGGGAGGGACTTCAACAGATCCTGGAAGCTACAGACCCTTTAGTCTGACTAGTCTTATTTGCAAAGCCATGGAAAGAATTATTATAGAAATTATCAACAAGGACATAGGAGACCTCCAGACCATCCATCCCAGTTTGGCTTTCATGCTTGCTGAATCTGATGGACTTCTTTGAAAAGGTCACTAAGGCAAAGGACGATGGGAAAACTGTGCATGCTGCCTACCTAGACCTGGCAAGGCATTTGATACAATACCTCACTTGGGCATTGCCAACACACTTACAGAACCAAGTATAAACCCCTTTATAACACATTGGATAACTAGTTGGCTCACTGATAGGACCCAGGAGGTTAGAACTGGTGATGCCACTTCCACAAAGAGGCCAGTCACCAGTAGAGTCATCCAGGGATCTGTGCTATACCCGCTCCTCTTTGGCATCTACTTCTCAGATGTCAAAATCAGCATCAAAGAGCTCTGGCTAACCAAGTTTGCTGATGACTGGAAACTGGGGGCAGTCACTGAAACCTCCCAAGGCAGGAATATCCTTTTTAAAGGTCTAATACAGACAAACTTGACAAGCCATGGCTTAAAACTCAATACAAAGAAATGCATTATAGTAACTTTTGTGAAATCTGCCAACTTGGTTTACTATGTCATCAATAAAACACCCTTAAAAGTTAATTCACTTGTCAAGGATCAAGGAACTCATGTAGATAGCAACCTAGGCATTGACCAGTATGTGTCTAAGGTAGTAAGAAAATCCTTCTATGCTGCTCAACTTATAAGCACGGACGTAGCATCTAAGTCCAGAAAGGACACCGTACCACTATATTAGGTGGTCATCAATCCCATCAGAGTGTATAATGCCCCCTTCAGTATATACCTGACCTGCATCAGCTTGAAAGTCCACAAAGGTTTCTTACAAATAATACAGAGAGTAAACACAATGTCATATGCTGATTACCTCAAAGCCCTGTCTCTTTACTCAGTATTATACAGACTTCTGAGAGGTGCTCTTTGCCTGGCATGCAAGACATCCATGTACCCTGTTTTGATGATTCCTTTGCACATCCACAAAACAAACGGCATCAGAGCTACTAGATTAAAAGACCAACATTTTGCTTGCAACATGAATATGACATGGTGAAGAGACAGATATGTTTCTCAGAGAATTCACATTCTTTGGTATAGGCTCCCTATCCATGTGAATCCGAGTTCCCTCTATCCCTATTTAAGCACAACTCAGATGAATGGATGGGTAATTGGAAATTCATCCCTGGTCTGGCTCCTATGTCTTTGATGGATAGAAGCAGGCAATAAATCTCCCCCTATTAGTCCAAAATAAATCAGATTTGTGGGTCACATTTGGGTTGCATGGCTACACTTTTAATGCCCTAGTGGTCATTAGCCATTATACACCAATGAACCTATGTTCCTATCAAAATATTGTAATATACAATATAATCAATCCAACATTATGTAAATTGTTTGATTACTGCCTTCTCTTAAACCTCATTCCTCCTCCAACACATTTTCACTGCATGCATTGTTCCCACAATTTCCATTTTATTTCTATCTATGCAATTTACTCTTACCCTTTTCTAAAAATCCAACTTCCTGATCTTTTATCTCTGTTAAAATACTCACTTCTTCAAGTATGGTTCATTTAGACTTTGACTTCTATTTTCTAGTAATTGCTTTTTAGACAGTCACTGAAATTAACTTAACAAGGCCTTACTATGTTTTTGCAATTCAGATCTTGTAGCCCAGCTCAAAAAAAGAAAAAAGTCATTTTCTTAGTTACATTCATTTGCTTGCTCAGTGTTTCAGACAGAGTACTCCATAGAGGATTTTTCCAGTCTGCCAGCTCATTACACTCCAAGAACATTTGCTCCCAGGTACCTCTTTCTTCCCCATTACACTTCCAACATTTGCCATCTACCCGAGGAAAAAATCCTTGGAGTATGTTTGTAGTATAAATTACTTATTCAAACAGTTTCAGGCAAAAATCCTAAATCTTCTAGATTTTGTTGCATATCTGTAAGCCACACATATGTTCTCAGATTATTTCTTTGTGAATTGCGTATCTAATCTCTCTTGCCATACTTTTCTAACCTCATCTTATTGATTACTATAGTTATCATGGAATACTTCATATGCCCTAATAATTATCCATTTTTAATAGCAATTTCTGTTCTAGATTCAACTAATAACTCAGCCAGTGCAGGTCTTCCATTTGGGATTCTGCTATCCTTTTCTCTTTGCCTATGCTCTGATATCAATCTCTGATAGGGAAGGCAATCTCTAACCTGCAGCTCAAATGCCTTCTTGACCTCTTATCATTCTATTACCTTTCCATCTCTAATTATTTGTTCCTAGTACCTTGGTTCTTTTGCTACCTTCCTCCAGTAAAGCCCAACCCTATCTTGCCTGTTCTCTGTACCCCTAAATGCAGTCATCCCTTTCAGCAGAATTTCCTTTTTCCATTTCCATGTTGGCTTAGTTCTTAGTATATGTTCTATTACTTTCTGAAAATAATATTCCCTGTCTTTTTAATTTCTACAAGTCTTTTGGGTTTCTAATAACATGACGAAAATGGACCCCATTCCTAAGTCAAAGTATAATTAAAGTTCATGAAATTAGTATTGTTTCAATGTTTGATGTTAGCCCGAAGTGCTTTTTGTAGCACCCGCAATGTGCCCAGTAATGACTCCTTCTGCAATTCGTTCAGAGTTACATATATTGGTAACATATCTAAATACAATTGTAAATTCTTTTTTATAAGACTCCTACTACTATTGGAACTGTCTGGGTATCCTTCTTCCACATTGCTATTGTTTCTACCTGCAAATCCTGGTATTTTATGACTTTGCATCTCTCTCTCTCTACATAAGACACTGTATTCACTGGGTGTAACAATTTCAATGATCAATGCTACTTTTGTCTTCTTTTCATGGACTGCTATATTTGGTTTTCTCACATCTGTTTTGGAACGGTTTGTAATGGACAATCCCATGTGATATAAACTTCATTTAATATAATGCTTTGTGGTTCATGTTTCCAGTGTTTTTCATCTACTTCAATATTATAATTGTTGCACGATACTCAATGCAACAATCTTACCTCATTGTTATACCTTTCAGTATAAAGTCCTTCTGCTATTAGTATATCACAACAAGCAATAAGATGTGTGACTGTTTCCAATTCTGTTTTACAAAGCTTACATTTGTCTGTTTCTCCCAGATGTTCAATAGACTGTAAACCAAAGTGTATGTAGTCTACTCTCTTGGGACGCCAATATTAACCTTTTATCTTTTTGGTTTAAATTCACATCTCCTTAACCATTCCTGTGTTTGATCCTGATCAACATGAGGTTGTTCCAAGAGTTTTATATACTTGTAACTCTATTTATGCATTTTCCACATTTCTTGCCTTCTCATCTGATCCTTCACCTTATAGCCTTTCTTTTGTTTTTTGGTACATTCATTTGCTGCCTGATTTTTAGCAACTTTTGGTTTGACTTCCATTCCAGCTTGACGCTGATATTGTTCTGCTAAACTAAGCAGGCAAGGCATCTTAGCCTTATTCTCCTCTGCTTCAAAAATTTCACTATGTTTGGGTCTTGTGAGGTCAGTAGATAAGTATGCAGTCAGATGATTACAGATCTATACATATAATCACTTTCAAGGAGGCCCATACCTACTACAGAACACTGATTTGTAATTCATTTGATGAGCATGAATCATTCTTTTTGTTTTCCTGTCCAACCTACCCAACACCTTTAGGACCAATCAATCACTCCAAAATTGTAAGTTAGGACAGGAAGAGCAAATTGGTTTAAAGCTTGGACTTTGTTCCTAGATGTCAACGCTGTTTTCTGTATTAATTTTAGACTTCTAAAATATTCCTTACTAAGTTTTATTCACATTTGTTCATGTTTTATTGTTGATCCTTCATCAATTCCTAAATATTTATACACTATGTCTTGCTCAAGTTCTTTTATATCACATTCCTGTCCCAAACCGATGCCTTCTTGGTGCTGCAGGTTTCCTGCTTTAAAGTTTGCTTTTGCACATTGTTCAAGACCAAATGACATTCTTATATAATTTGAAAAAGTTTTGACCAGTTGCAATTGTGCTTTCAGTTCCTCATCTGATAAACTATACAGTTTTAAATTATCTACAAAAAGAAGATGAAAAACCTTTACACTTTGTTGTTTTCTGGGACCCAAACTGTAGCCATGCTCTAATCTGTTAAGTAGACTGCTTAATGAGTTAACTGCAAGAGCAGCAGTGACAGCGAGTCACCCTGGAATATTCTTCTTTGAATTTTTATCCCTGGATTAATTTATCCTTTATCATGGCTTAAGTGCAAAGTGTTTGCTGCTGCTTCATGGTCGCTGTAATATAATCTATCAATGTACGGTGTATCTTAGAAATTTTTAAGCACTCTTTTAGCCATGAATGTGGGATACTGTCAAATGCTTTTTGTAGTCTATCCATGCCATACTTAGATTCATCCCTATTTTACAATTCTCCATTATGACTTTAACAACAAATGATCCCTTGTTCCTTATGACTTTCTTTTGTTACCATTTTATTTTATTGCTATGATTGAGTTTTCTTCTAAATGACTATAACCTCTGTTGGCATCAATTCTAGTGTATAGTTTATATGTCATGAGAAGGCAAGTTATTGGTCTATAATTTTTAGGATAGCTTGGAAATTCACTCTTAAGTAGGAGTATAGTTCTTCCTGTTGTTAACTTGGCTGATGTCTGTTTGGTGTGTACATGTAAACAGTTCACACTCATGGCTAAATCTTCATGTAAAGATGTTAATACTTTTAGACTGAAGTTAGGTACTGCATCTGGGCCTGAGGTTGCCAATTTGGAGTTTTTCTTAACTTTATTTCAACCTCTCTGGCTGTTACTTCATCCCATTTCATATCCTGTACATGAACTTCTTACCCTTTCCTTTACTTCTTCTATCCATTTAGCATCTTTGTTATGTTCCACAGAATTTTCATAGATATTTCTCCAAAATGTATTTATTTCTTTTTTGGTGTTTCAATTTCTTTTGCTTTGTTTTCCGCTTCTATATAAAACTTTTTTGGTCATCAATAAATTGCTTATTTTGTATTTTCATCTGTACATCTTCTAACTTTTTCTGCTGACATTTTTGGTTTATTATTTGTGATAGTACATGATAGATCCTGATTTGTTCTGATACTGTGCATTACTTTTATCACAGCTATCTTTCTGAGTATTTTTTATCTGTTCCCTGTTGTATACTCTTCTAACAGTGACACTTCTTATATTAATTGCTTTATATTTTTCTCTATTTGATACTTCCATGATGCCATTTGATTTCTCCCCTTCCTTTCCCTTACTGTCCTGTGTTTTTGTTGTAAGACTTTATCGGTTATCTGTTTATTTTTATCTTTATCTTATTCTTTATCTTTTAGCTGTACAGTAATATGTCCTATTTATTTCTGTTATATGGCATGAATCTCTATGAACAGTCTTATTTACTGTGTCATTTGTTTTATCAAACTGCTAATATTTGGTATGACTTTTATTATCCTTAGGAACCTGTATACAAAATCTCATACTTTCCTTATTTTTTAGTTACCTCCTTGCCTCTTCATCATCCCATTCCACATTGAATTGTAGTTTTCTGCTTGTGTTATGTGTAAGAGACTTAACTGTGTAGTTCTAAAATATCCCTTCAAATTAGTTAAAGTTAAACCTCCTTGTTTTGTTACAAGGATGAACTTAATCCCACTTGACTCTTAACCTCACCCCCTCACAGACAAAATCTTTCAATTCTTTATTAACTCCTTTCCACAACTTTTTTTCTGGTTGATGCAAATATGCCTGGTCTGTCTATAAAACTAATGGGACTAAAAGCATACATAATTTACAGCAACAGTTTTTATTTTATTTTCATTAATTATATAGCCCCAAAACCTGGAACTGTTACAGAATGTTCCACAGCCTTGAGATGTCATTTTCTGGTTCTGTTAGGTACAAAATAGTATCATCTACAAATAAAGCCAACTTTTCTTGAATACCATACCAATTATATCCTTAAATTTCTGAGTCCCTTATTTATTTATTTTTTTTGTCAATGGTTCTACATATGACACAAATAACAAAGAAAAAAAGGACATTCATGTCTGGTTCTTCTTTTCAGGCACAACTTATCAGAGAGGAACCCTGTCACTTTGATTTTTGCCTCTGATCCCACATATATCCTCCTAATTGACCTTATTATTGTATCAGGAAATGCAAATGATTCCATTGCCCAACTTATAAATTTCCAGTTTGCTTTGTTGAATGCTTTCCCTGCATCAAGCTCCATCAGAAACAGCAGCATTTTTTACATTGTGCTTCTCTCTGGATCATCATCGTTCTGTTTATGACGTCAAATGTTTTTTTCCCCTCCACAAAACCACATTGAGCCATATGTTTCAATTTTTTCAACTCCTTTGCCATCCATTCAGACATTGTAGACATAAGCATTTTATAGTCAAGGTTTAAAATTGAAATGGGCCTACATGAAGTTGGATCTAATGTGTCTTTACTGCCTTTAGGTAGTACAGCTACCACAGCTTTTTTCCAGGATGTTGGTGCTCCTCCTCCTTTTAAAATAATATTAAACAGATCCTTCCAGATCTTTATCACTTTCTTCCCTCATAGCTTCCAAACTTCTACCGGAATACCATCTATTCCTGAAGACTTTCCTCTAGATCAGTTATACATCAGCATTTTTATCTCATCTCCTCCTGTCTTAATTGTTAATTATTGAGCATGATCTACCACTAAACTTGTCATACATAAGTCTTCCATAAATATTTCCATTTGTGCTTTTTCTAGATTTCCCCACTTCTCTGCTTTATATAAATTTTCATAAAAATTGTGAAATATCTCTAATACCTCTGCAGGATCTGTGGTTATTTTCCTTGTTAAAGGCTCCCTATGTTTGGTAACAACCCATTTCTTATTTTTTGTTGCCTACGTCATTATGCCAAACATTTTTGTGCTTTGGAGTTTTTATCAAAAAACTCTTTGCTTGACAGCAATCTTTCTAAGCTTATGCATATTAGGCAGTTACTGCCTTATTCTCTCTTTAGTACTCTGCAGTTGCACCTCTTCTTGTTCTATGAGATTACCCTTGATCTTTAATACTTTAATAGTTTTCAGTCCCTCTAAACAATTTGTGTTACTTCTTAATCATATCTCTTTTTCTTTTAATTCTACCCCATATTTAAGCTCCACTTTCATTTTATCCCACTCACTAGCTATAACGTCTGCAGTACTTTCTGTCTTCCCCAAATAACTCCAGAATAATTTTCACTACCCATCCCTTAAATACGTCTCTTTTTAACTGGAAGGGGGGAGCATCATAGTCTCATATTTGTTTCATAACCCTACATTTTTATCTTAGTAATTATTTGTACATGAGCTGAAGTAGTTATTGTATGTGTCTCAAAATTCTCAATTAAGTGCATATGTTCCTGTGAAATATAATTTCTGTCCAGTATAGTCCAATCATTGTACCCTGGGGAATAATATGTAAATTGTCTCTGAGTTTCTTCTGCAGAATTCACATCTTCCGTATCAAATATTTTCATAAATTTTGTCAAAAATCTTACCTGTTAGTTATTTTCCTTCTGTTTCACCCAAATACATCCTCATTGTCACAAATTAAAATTTATTAGCTTTTCTTTCCACTTCTATAACTATTAGAGCTGTTGTCTAGCAATTGATATAATTACTTCTTGTTTCATTTGTCTGTGATATTCTGCTATTTATCCTGAACTCAGTTCTTTATCAAATTCACATGATCATTTCTTTCCAAATGAGTTTCCTGCAACATTGCTATTTGCACTCTGCATTTCTCAATATAATTAAATATACTTTACTTTTTGTTTCTACCTGTGAGACTATTCACATTCCAAGATAATGTGGAAAGTGCTGCCATTATATGAAGTTGTTATACCTACCTATTATATACAGGCTTTTTAAATGTCTATTTCCCACTTTTGTGATAAATGTACCCACTAATGTTTGGCAGGATAATTCTTCATACATTTTTTCTTATCAACATTTCAACCCATGTCACATTTTAAAATACTTTTTGTTTTAATGAAAACTCTCAAATGATGTGCACATGTGCACACACACACACATACACACACACACACACACACACACACACACACACACACACACACACACACACACACACACATACAAACACACACACACAAACATCCACACCTTAGAATACCCCCAACAACCTGTTAACTTACTACAAACACACAAAACTACGTACAACTTTAAATAATGAAGTTTAACTCTATTAATAAGAACAATTTTTCCAAATAGACAGCTGCAAATACAGGCCTTAATTAGGCTAAAATTGAGAATATCCAGGCTAAGACATGTTATTGCCCATGCTTCTTCTTACACTAATTGGTGCCTGTTCTTTTTTATTTTTATTCCCTTCCATGATTTGAAAAACAACTTTCTTGCTTTCAGAAACATTAACTTTTAGCCTTGAAGATACCAGTGTTCTAGTGTTCTGTTTTTTATTGTACTATTATCAGCTTGTATCCATGTAAACATAAGTGAAAAAATGATAAGCCACAGCTGCATGCTTCTAGATACGAGCTGAAGAATTTATTGCTAAAGGAAAACTTTTCATAATATACACTGATCTGTTATTTACTTACTTCCACTTAAAATGTATTATTAGATTACACCAAGAGTCTTAATCCAGACATCCACTTATGTAAAAGTAAGAGAAAACATATCAGCATATTATGATCTTGTACTTTTGTACCCCATCCCCTATCTCAACAACCCAAGATTACAGCCTATTAACTTAAACATGCTCTTATTTAGCCTTTTTTCTCTTTTGCATTGTAATGCCTACATTTCTTAATACTAAAAAAGAAGAAAGAATGAGAAAAAGGGCATCTGTTTACTTTAGTATCTTTATCACACAAAAGAACAAATAAAAATGCTTTACTTATAATTTATATCATGAAACGTTTCTTAGAAATACTGTTGAGAACATAACTTGTTTTGCTTAAAGTTACCTTTTTCCTTCCTCTTCCCTTCCCCCAGTTTCCTTCCAAACATTAATGACATGAAGTGATGCAAATGCCTTTCAATTCCCAACAAGTTTAACAAAGAATCAAAAGTTTACTCTTTTTACTTTTTCTTGTACAGCCATACTTCACAAATGTGGTTGTTGCTTTAAGTCTGACATTTATTCATTAATTCTGTATTGCTGGTCTTCTTCCTGTTCATCTCCATCTCCCAACTCCAGATTCCAGTTAAAGTCCAAGGTACTCCTGATTCTTCTAGTCAACTCTGGTGCTTTTTTTCTGCCTCTCTCAAGTATTTTCCTTTGGAATGGTGTAAAAGGATTCACTAGCAAAGTTTTTCTCTGTGCTTTAGTATCAGAAAAATAAGAAGTAGAGTCCCCCTTCATGTTTGATAGCTCACTTTTTGTTGGACAAATTTTGGATTTCTTCCTTAGCCTGTTCTGCATGAAAAATGACTTGATCCTCCAGGAAAAATATTTTGAAGTCAGGTGGATACAGCAGCTTGAATCTCACACCTGCCTCTCTATATTCCCTGGAATAAATTTGTTTCTCTTCTGCCTTCTGTGCAGTGAATAAGCATTTTCCTCAAATGTTCTACTGTCTCTAACTTTTAATACTTTACCTTTTGCCACAGTTTTCTCAGGATCAACTTTTGCTGCTGGTATATAGGTTTAGGTTCATAGGTTAGTGCTAGGCTAACTGCCCTTGTAAGCCTAATCAATTATCCTGTGTGAGACTCAAACTGTACATCTTGTGTTTGCAAGGCAAACACCTTAATCATTAGGCCACCCCCCTACCTGGTTGGTTTGAATCTTTACTAATACTGGTCTTGGCAGCTTTTTGTAGCCAGATTTAGAACATACACATGATGTGCCCTTTCAATTAATAGTTATTGCTGTAGAATACTAGTCAAGTTATTTGTGCCTTCATAAAATTAATACAGCCTGTTCCTTCCAGTTTCTCTAGTACAGCAGAAGATCTCAGATTACGCCTACATGGCCTGTCCTCTTAATTCTATAATTTTTGAAAATCTGTTCTTGAACAGTGTCATACTCAGCCAGACATTTCTTCATTTTGACCTCTGGATTTTGCAGTTTTATCAGCTCAACTGAATATCTGTTTAAAGTTTCTTCCATTTTTTCCATCCTTTTTAGACTGATATACCCCTTCAGTGTTTTGTTTATTTTAATCAGCTCTGAGCATATTTGACTTATTTTTTCCTCTAGATAACTGGAAACCATGTCTTGCACCAAAGCTGGAGTCTGAACTGCTTTTTTGGGAACAGTTGCAGGATTCTTCCTAGTCAGCATTTTCTCTTCTCCTTTTCTAGTTGATTTTCTTTCAGACTCTCCTTGTTTCTTCTTTGCCAGCATCCAGACAATGCACATACTAGCTAGTAACTGAATTTACTAAAATTGACAGAGTTCCAGGCCCTTGCCTTTCAGTTTTTTTTCACACTGGGAGAGTGAGTTGAAATTAGACTGTTCATCAGTGTGCATCCATCTTGGAAAGCCCTGAGTAAATCCTTGGGATGTGTTTGTTGGGCAAACTAACACACTACAGAGGTATGCATGGACAAGCATTGCGGCCAACATCCATTCATGACATTAATGCTTGAATGGTATGCCCTTATACAGTTTTACAATCAATTCCTGCTATGGGCTACAAATGTGGGGAAAATGTCTGCAATCATAGCTTAAGGTTGAAGCAGGAGGTCTACAGTAACTCTGAGTCATTTTTCTTGCAGGCTATGGATACTGTGATCTGCATCAAACACTCTTTCTTGCCTTCATCAGGAATTGCTATAAAGGAGGTTTACTCCATGGCATTTGTAGCACCTTTGGTCATCCCCTTCCAAAATCTGTACTTGGGCATTTTATGTCCAGCATCTGCTACTTATTTTGGAGTGGGGTATGGCCGTCACATAAAGAGGACGTCTATGGAAAAACATAGATTATTTCATTGATGTCTTGTGCTATACTGGGCAATTGTGTTGTTGACCAGGATATGCTGTATTTCACAGGAAGAGTGTACATCACTGGCAGAGAGGTTAATGAACATTGGCAATCAGATCAAGTGCTGGGCCTGCAGTATCTCCACAGTCAAGGAGAGTAATACAATATATGTTATCACAATGCAATCCTCCAATGTGTACATAGAGACAGTCTGTTTGCCTGTGTCCCCTGGGCACATAATGATAACTTGAGCTGTTCACATACAGTTATGTTTGCCCAAGATGGTTTATTGGACTGGGTTATTTGACAACCCTTGCCGATGACAATGCACCATCCAGGAAACACCATACATAACACCTCCATATGGATGCAAGCTATATGGATACATGTCATTTTATCAAATGTTTAGTATGTTGAGTGACAAAAAATAACATCCAAAATATCAAAGATAAAAAAGAAAACAGCATTTTTTTTCTTTTCCTGCACCTCCCCCCTCCCCTGCACCCCTGCTAATCATATATACTAATTCTGAGATCACACTACAGTAATGAAAGGGCCAATTTCCTTATCCACATTGTACCATGATCACACAGTGCTGGCTTTCCATTTATCCCAATATGTTGACATTTCTGACATCAATGTTTAGGGTTCAACATTTCATCTCTGGACATTTACAGCTGTCAAGATACTGGAATACAGCTGTATATGAAGCTAGACCTCCATCACCATTGCATATTATTAGGGGTCTTGCTAACATAGGCAAATTTCAGATGTTGCTACATAGGGGCATATTGTGTATGATCTTTCAACAGCATACATGCATACTTCTTTGCAGCTCCAGGATGACATGCCTAAATATGATAAGTATCCTAAAGGTAAGTTCACCCAGGCAAAGAAAGACATCTTACTGCAGGCCATCTGTGAGAATAGTTGGTGGACACTTTATCATGAGAGCTGACCAAACTTTGTACACACATCTGGCTGAAGATGATTGAGGACATCAGTGTCATCAATGGCTAAAAATGGAAGTATGCAGAAGTTGAAAGAAGGACCACTGTCATGAATGTACAGCCATCCAACAAGGCAGTCCACCTGGTACACAGGCAGCAGGCTATGAGTGGGGGGTCTACTAAAGGAATCATCAATGTCAGACATGTATGTGTTCTTTGCTCTCTATCTAGTGGTCCAGACAGTTCTGGAATCCACAGTTGAGTGCTGAGTGTTGAGTCGCACATGGCACCATGAATATCCATTGGTGATGCCCCAGGTGGGTATGTCTGAACAAAATGTACTACCTATATTACTTCTCCAATTAAGGGTAATAGAACTGACAATCATGGTTTCTTTGTTTTTACAGGAGCATTTGGACTGCAAGTACAAAGGTTGCCTGCCCAAGGTATATTAAATATTAGTTTTCCATAGTATTCTTTTATATAGAATTAGCTTCACTTAGCTGCATGTGTTGGTGAAAGGGTCATTCTTAGATTCAGTCTGTTGGGAGGGTGGCCTAATGGTTAAGATGTTTGCCTTACAAACACAAGGTTCAGGGTTTGAGTCTCACAAGGGGTAATTGGTTAGGCTTAAAGTGGCTTGCAAGAGCAGTTAGCTTAGTACTAACCTATGAACCTATATGTTGATGTTTTCACAGGTGTTGTGTTTCAGGGTTCTCCATCACAGATACAAGGCAGCCTGATTTCAGAGAACTATCCAGCCCTAATGATGATGACAGCCAAATCCAGGCACAGTCATTGTAGCCCACCGTAAATCTGTACATAATGACACATTTGCCTTGTTCTTAGTATGCTGTCATCTGGATAACCTGTGTCTAATGCAGTGTGGCCACTTTTTGCATGGTATAGCATAGTCTCAATGTGGTACTGCATGTATCATTGTAAATGTTATATACTATGCTTATTTTAGCTTGTAGTTATGAACCAGGTGCTGTCTCTTGGCCAGTACAGTGGCATACTGCTCTCACCTCAGTCTCGCATAGTTATCCTCTATCTGGTTCCTTCTTAGGCTGCACATCAGGAATCTCCTTCCCTGCTAACTCCATGATGTCTTCCTCCCAAATGTCTCTGCCCTACTGTAACAATTTGCATGTCAACATGTTATTTAACAATGCACCCCATACATGTTCCAGGATCATACTGCAATGTACCACCAGAGACATCTAGACAGTGGGGGCAGGCCATTTGCAGTCTGGGCACATGCTTGACAATAATTCAGGTCTGTGGCAGGATAGTGTAGTGTGCATTCCTTTCTATAGTCTGTGTGTTTCTAATTGATATCATCATCTAGGGCTTGAAGACATATCTGACATCACCATAAGATGGCTTGGTGGAAAAAAATCACCCTGCACAAACTACAAGTAAAAGTCACACATATGACAGATGTGGAAATCATGGACACTGCTTGGGTTGCTTGCTGGCACATTATATATTATACATGGTACATTGAAGACCACCTGTCAGCTGATAGAGTGGAACTCCTTACAGTTGATATACCATTGTCCCTGCAAACTGAGTGCAGCCTTTGTTATTATGTGTATGGAGTCAATGGTCCCTAGTACCGTAAGGAGTTTGTCAGCTTCATATAATGCCCATATGGTACTGAATATGTCTCTCCTCCATGGCCCATGGAAATCTCATGTGCTTCCTCCACATGCTGTTGAATTACATCACAAATCTGGTGAAGTATCCTTGAGGCAGACCCCTGGGATACACCCAGTACGTACCCTGGTAGTCACTGAAAAGTCCCTGTAGGGAAAATTTTCAAAGCCCACATACCTGGGTCACAAGTATGTGAACTCCACATGCCCCATGATGCTGTATATGAGATTGACACATCATGAGCAGCTCCTGCATGGTGACTCTAGCTACATGGAAATGATACACTATTTATTTGTCATGAAGGGCATTGTAAGTTAGATACTGATGAATACTTTGCACTGCCAAGGGCTACAATATGTACCTTAATTACCAGTAACCATGACAACAGCCTCTTGCATATAAGTATGTATTAAAGTAGCAGCTACCCAGTACATGTTTTTATGGTCTCTCATCAATAACTCGAGGATTTTATGGATGAGCACAAGTGTGCTGATGGGGTCATAGCAAGGCCGAAATTTGCATATCCACAGCTAGTGAGGTTTGGCTTTATTGGCCTGAAGTTGTCCAGTAAAATGATGAAACAAGTCATGGACATTCAGAATTGCCAATTAGCTGAAACACCTGATGTTCATAAGGATCATTTGCATATATCCCATGTGCCTCTGATACGAGAGGTTTGGGAGGTCACTCAGTGGAAGTTCTAACTTTGCTGGAGTTTTCATTTTGTTTTTACTGATTGGTTTTTCAGTGACCTTCTTACTTATTGTTTTAATCCTACGATATTTCATATATCATGAATACCAGACACCTCATCCCACTCCAACAGAAATATTGCATTTATCCATTTTAATGTGTTTAGTGTTAAGAATGGTGCTTCTGTTGATTACAGTGGGCTATGTTATTTGCCTAAGAAAAGTGCTTTAAGTCATTTGTAGAAGTTTTTTGAATGGATAGTGATATCAGTTATTTTGTAGTCAAGTTTGACATCTTTTATACATTTTCTTGATTATAAATAATTTTAATATAGCACTGTACAATACAGAAGGGTCATCCTTATCCTATAAATTATTAGTTGTATAGATTAGTTATCTTTGCTATTTAGTTTACTTTAAGTTAGTTTAGAGAGTCAGAATCAGATAATTTTTGCCGGTAATACCATTTTCTTACTGAGTAGTTTTGGTTAGTATTTTGTGTAACCTTTTTGTGCTGGTTTCATTTTTTTACATAGTGAGAAAGAATTTAATTGTTTTAGGTGGACTAGGGTTCTTTATGGGTATATGTGTCTGTGTTTTGTATTTACTGCATATATCAAAAAGGAAATGGTGGACAAGATTCTTGGTACTTGGGTCCATACCACTGTCTGTAAATAAATAGGTTTATAGGTGTGTTCTTGGCCAAGGACCACAAAGGCCTTTTTAAGCATAACCATGCATCCCAAATCTCTGGCATGTTTTAGCACCAATGTTAAGTGTACGCATGAGCTTTGCGGTGAAAACATATACAAGCTGGGGCCAGGAGATAAACTGTTTACAGGCTGCCTGTGCCCATTAGAGACATAGGTGCCAAACCAGGGATTAATCTCCTGTTCTCTAACCAATTGTCCAAGTTACACTTGAATTGGGTTAGGAAGGAACTCTGCTTTACATGGTTGGGTAGCCTGTTCCAGAGAAGGGGTATTCTCTGGGATACATGCCTGTCTGTGTATCAGATCCTGTTTATATCACAGACAAGGTTTAAGTCTTCAGAATGGGTAATTCTGGTGCTGTTTGTTTTGCAGATATGCAGGTCCATCAGAATGGGGTCTAACAATGGCTTGTAAGTCAGGAAAAGATGTATTTGTTTATTTATTTTATATTTGATTACCAGCAAATTCTGACTGGACATGTCTCCTTTTTCAGTGGAGGCCCGGGGAGAAAAGCTCCACAAATAACACACACACATACAATAATAAACTTCAATTTGAATTCACATAATATGGTACAATAATGAATAAGTAGACATTATTGAACAGTTACCATAAAACTGATACAAAATTATATAATAGCACTAACAATTTAAAATATTAGCTTCAACAGAGGTACTGTTACAATTTTGTAGCTGTCTGTAAGCAAGGCAGGTGTAGGTACATGTAGGAATAAGTATAAGAAATGTGTGGAGAGAAGAAAGAAAGTGTAGTATTAACCTGGACTGTTGCAAGTGCAGAGCCATGAGTTCAACAAATGTATTAGAACAGCCTGTAGGAAACAAAATACAGGGATAGGGCTTTGAGGTTGGCAGCACAGGACATGTTACTAATCCCCTGTATTATTTTAGTGATGTAACTCTGTGGACATTACAATTGTTTGGTGTGCAAGTCAGGTAAATGCCAAAAGGGGCATTGTAGTCAGTGATGCATCTGATAAATTCTGAAATCAGTGGAACAATGATCTCCTTGGATCTAGATATACTTTTGTTTATAAATTGTACAGCATAGAATGATTCCCTCACTACTGTCGACATGTGATGGTTAAAGACTAGATAACTTTCTATGTGTGTCCCTATGTCCATGACTTCTGGAGCAACTCTTAAGGGTATATTGTCAATATAATGGTTACCAAGGGTGGATAATTTCCTGAAGGATACTACCCTGCCTTTCTTGGTAGTTAGGTTTTGTCCATGGCTCTGACAGAAATTATTTGTGTCAGCCCTTCCTGGAGAACATTAGTATCGGTGGGGGATTCTATGACTGCACCTAATTTGCAGTCATTTGCAAATTTGTTCAGCCAGAGGCCTTTGACTTTGGCCTGGACTTCAGAGAAGTGACTGCCAGAAATGAGCGGTCCAAGGACTGGTCCATGAGGGACTCCACTAGTGGCAGGCATCTTTTATAGAGATGTCTGTGAGCCAGCTGACTATCCACTAGATGAGAAAAGTGTTTATATCTAACCTCATGAGTTTATCAACAATGCTTTAGTGGGGTATTGCATCAAATGCCTTGATCACATCAAGGTAGGCAGCATGAAATGTTTTGCCTTCATCCAGTGCTTTGGTGACCATCCACCAGGTTGAGTAAGCATGATCTGCCCTTGATAAGACTAAACTGGATTGGGTCCAATGTTTGGAGGTTTCTTATATCATTATTGATTTATTTCCATGATAATTGTTTACATGGCTTTGCATAAGAAACATGAGACTTATGTTCCTGTAGTTTCCAGGGTCTGTAGATAGCGCACCTTTGTGTAGAGGGATGGCTGTTGCTGTTCTCCATTTATGAGGTACGAAGCTTGTTTAGAGGCTACAATTAAATAGCAATGCCAGAGGGCCTGATAGGTCATATTTCTTGATATTTAAAAGGCATCCTATGATACTGTCAGGGCTCATCGATGGAGTGTTCATGGCCTTAGAGATAGCATTCAGGACCTGTTCCCTAGTAATAGTAGGCAAAGTTTTATCTGATGACATTTCCTGAGGGGAGGTTAAGGAGGAGAAAGGGGTAAAGTTACAGTTGAATTTGTCTGCCAATAGGTTTGCTATACCATCTGGCTCAGTACAGGTGGCTTCATTAACAATGAACTCTGCACAACCTTGTGTATTGCCTTTGAGGTTGCTGACATAGCTAAAGGATGTCTTGTGGTTGTCCTTGGCCTGGGAGGACAAATTTAGCTCAAATTTGGCTTTGGTAGAGTTTATTTGTCCTCTGAGCTGTTTGTTTAGTTTGATGAGAGTGTATTTATCCTTCTGGGTGCTGCACCTCCTAATTTTTCCATTATTTTCTTCCTTTCATTATGCAATCCATTTATGCTTTGAGTCAACCAGGGTGGCTTGTTTTTTGAGTTAGTTTTGTACTTCTGTAATTCTTTCTGGTGGGTACAGCTGCTTCTATATGCAGCTATTAACATGATTGTATAGCTGTTGACCATCTTGTTCCATGCTGACAAATATTGCACCCACTTAGAATGACATCAGAAACAGAAACTATTTCAATTACTCAAGTCAGTCATCTTCTGACTGTATTATGATATCAGCCTTTAAGAAGGTAAAATGCTGTTCAATGCTAAGCTCATACCAGCCTGGGACATATATTCTGAGTTCTTCATAATGTCTCTCTTCATGTAATCAAATGTCAATCAGTCAATCAATCAATCAATCAATCAAGCAATCAATCTAGGGAGGTATGTCTCAGGTTATTTACCTCCCCCATGGACTATGACGGAGTCATACTAGTATGACCTGAGCACATGTCTAATGTGATGCAGTTTGACCCTGATAAACATCTGACTGTGGCATTCTCCTTACTCAGCCTAGTGAGAGGGATATCAATGTCTCCAATGACCAGAATTTTGGATATTGTGGTGGCTTGCTTTATGGGGATAGAAGTAGAGGATCCATGAGATATGGCTACATGTGCTGATGAGGATTTTGTTTTGAAAGAGTGCATTCAGGGCTGCTGAGGGTATTTGTTATGTGTACTTTATCTAGGAGGTCCTTGGTGTTTAGGAAGGTTACGTTTAAGTGTCTCAGAATATGTTGCTCTATGCATCTGCTTTGAACTGTGTGTGATGGGTGCTTTGTGTGTACTACTGACAACCTTATTGACAGTAGGGGTACTTTTATGTGAGAGCCTTGATTTCAGTGACATTGTGTAAATACATCTCTCACATGCCTTAGTTTATTTGAGAATTAACTGATTGTCAGGAAACATGAGACAATTTCTTAATTTGATTAATGGAAAGCAATATAGTGTGCTAGGTAATTTTAACTGTGAATCAGAAGGGATAGTGTATGCCTTAAAATAGCCATGCAATAAATTTTACATCAGACAAAGTAAAATGGCATTTAAAATAAGGTTACAGGAGCATTTATGGGACATTAGAAAAGCTAGACTAGAAAGTCCCATTGCAGCCCACTTTAAGATTTATCACAGTATGAATGTCGAGGGATTTCAGGCCACGGCTCTAGATCAAGTCTGGTGTGGTCAGTATGATAATATGGAAATTAAATACAAGAGCTTTATAAATAATATGTTTTTATATTAAAATATGATACGCTGAACCCCAGAGGTCTGAATTTAGAAAGTTATCATTTGAGTTTTTTTTATTTCATTTTTTATGTAATTACAATAATTGGGTAAATTATTTATTGATTTAATTGTGTGATTGTTTTTGGATAACTATTTTATTATATAAAGGTGTTCTTGTGCTGTGCATTTTTATACTCTGTAAGGGCTGTGCACTGAGGCACTATGAAAAATAAATAGTTTTTGGATTATCTGGCCTGTGCTTCTGTAGTTTTGGACATTGTGTAAATACATCTCTTACATACTTTATAAGTTTGTTTGAGAATTAACTGGTTGTCAGAAAACATGAGGCATTTTCTACATTGCCTCAGGATGCCCATATCCACCAAGCTGGTAACACAGATAGTGGAGAAGTTCATATCCATGGCAACAGGTCCTTTTTTGCTGATTAGACAGTTGTGATGAGAATGTAAAGTAATGTCAGAAGTATCTGCTTTGCATCTCCGCGAGCAGTGCTTATCACTGCAATCTAGTTGACCTGTATGCAACTATGTATTGGTGAAATTTCAAGGATGCTTTTACAGGAAAAGTGTTAACTCAAGGTGTCTGAGTCTATACAGGGCATTGCATATTAATTGATGGGAAACTACTAAAGTAGACCCTGATGATTTATGGATGAAATATCTAGTAAGATATTTTGAAGTTAGGTTAGACAGCAGCTAGTCAAGAAGTACTTACTGAAAATAAAGAATTAGCTTTGTCAAGAATAATGAAAAGAGAGGACCTGCATGACTGACTACTGCCTGGATATTACTACTGCTGGTATCACCACAGCTTCATGCTGCTAGGGTACAATGCCCCTTTGTTTCTTGTCTCAGCAAAAGCATAACAGTACCAACAATCCTAAGATGAGAAACAGGCCACAGGCTTTTTGGTTATCGACAGTCTTGTACCAGATGATGCAGGGCTCTGTAGGCTTGTTGTAGCCTTTTCCTGGTAGATGTCTTCAACAGCAACCAGACTAATCAAGTTGGTTCAACATAGGGACACTGTTCAGACAGAGAGAGTCAGGAATCAATGCCCTCTGATCCTTCTCTCACCAGGATCAAAATATAAGCACTAATTCCAAGTTGGCTCCTATGAAACACTTGTCAAGCTTTATGGTGATCAGCAGTCTCCAGAAAAATAATATCTCTATGCTTCTTGTCTCACCAGCAGCAAAACAGAAGCACTAATCCCAAGTTGTCTACTGACAGGCAGAATGTGGGCTCTCCAATAATTGGTGGTCTTGCACTAGATGTTGCAGATTTTAAAGGTAAGATGGAAAAATTACTTAATATCCTAAGCCTATGCACTAAGTAGTTGGATGTGAAAGAGGGGGTAACTTAAGCTTTAGCAATGTAGGAGGAAAACCACTAATTTCTAAAGGACAAGATAGATTGGAAGGGGTGAGCACTTAGTAGGCACTATTCTTAGCTTTCCACCCCCCCCCCCCCAGAAATACGATCCTTCCTCAGACTACTTAGTCCTGATCTACCTAGATTTTTCATTTATTGACTTCATGGCTTCTTTTAGGCTGCAGAAAACATTAAAAGATAATGTTAACTTCACCAAGTGGTTTTTACTTTGTCTCTAAAGACGGCAGCCTAAATTTTATACAATATAGTGAAGCCTAAAACAATAGTAAACTAAAGCTAATCTGACTGTTTTCTGTTGCATTATCCCTACTGAGAGTGCGGCAACACAGCATTTATGGCAGCCCCTCCCCCCACACCTAGCTTCATTTGTGAATATCTCCGCCATCTACCTGTGGCGCCATATTTGAATTTTGCCCTCACTGCACAAACAACTAGATTCCCCGAGGTAGCGTGCTCCATCAGGTAAGTTCTGCGACTGCTATTGAATGCAGTATTTAATCCTGATGCTGCAAAGTTTCATATAATTTATAACTACAACTTAAATGGCGAGAATGAGAGTGCTGCCCCACTCCGTTCACCCTCGCTACACTCGGGTTCACTTTGCTCTCCTCCGACCACCTATTCCCACCCTCCCCCCATATAATTTCCTTTATACCTAACCACCCATAACCACTCCACCTCTAACTACAACTAAGTCCCTCCTCCCTACTTCCTTTTCCTAACTTACCATCTCCCACCAAAATATCCTCCCCATACACCCTCACATACTAATACTCATTTCTGGCATTTCCTTACTTTTAAATACACAAACTACATCATGCTTAACAAAACTCAAGTCTTACTCCTACTAGCTTTACTGTACACTCTCTCACACCTCACCTCCTACCACTTTCAACTACCTTCACCTCAGTTCCACCACACTAATCTAACAACTGTCTTCATTACTACTCCTCAACAATACACAACAATCAGCCCATCCATCCTTCCCCCACTCACTGCCTTTCCTAAAATAAAAATATATCCTCAAGTACTCAACCCCATCAAACCAAGAGTAAAGTACCACCTATTTACACAACTATTTCATTAAAAGCTCCTACTTCTATCTGGTTATATCCATCCCAATCCAGGCCCTACTGGCTATGCTTAAAGCAGTACCCAAAGTACACCTAATCCTACCCACCTTTCTCTCTCAAAAAACAGATATCCTTCTGCTCAATTAATCTCAGGAATATTGTTAATAAAACACATGATTTCCATGCCTAGGTGGCTATTGAAAAACCAGACATAGTCTCCCTAACAGAGACCTGGTTAAAACCCCATATTCAAGACAGCAAAATCATCCCTCCTGGATATAACATCCTTCGACAAGATCATCAAAAGAAAAAAGGTGGAGGTGTAGCCATCCCCTACTCTGACCTCCTCACCCTAACTAGCCTTGAAAACCCCCTCCCATCCTTTTCAACAGCCGAACTCTTAATAGCAAACGTCAAACTCAACAACTTTACCACCATAACTATAGTAGCCATCTACATCTCCCCAGGAGATAACACTAGTATACTCAAAGACATCTTATCCTACATATCATAGACCTTAAATAAAGAAACCATCATATTAGGTGATGTAAACATTGACTGTCTCTCTCTCCAGATGCCAAATTCACCATCTGCTATTAACTTGTATGGGTTCAAACAATTAATCACTGCTCCTACCTATATCAATAAATCTCACACCTCCACTTCCCTCCTTGATTGGATACTAGTCTCCCATCCACAAAACTACCATAATCCCCAGACATTACCTAATGTTCTCAGTGACCACTGCCCTGTGACAGTACCTAGATACTCACCCCTTTTTAACAAACCTCACATGTATATTACTACTCGCAAACTTACAACCTTCTGCCCCAACACATTTTCAGATACACTCTCTAAAATCAGCTGGTCACATCTAAAGACCCTCCCCTCCCTCGATTACACTGTCCTCTCTTTCAACACCATCTTCCTTGACATCCTAAACTCCCATGCTCCTCTCTGCACAGTCAGAGTCAAATCAAAAACAGCCCCCTGGCTATTGAAAACAACCCAAACCCTTATGAAAAACCAAGATAGAATCTGGAAATTATGGTCTAAAACTAAGACCCCCCCCCCTCCATTCTCAAGACCTATAAAGAACTCAGGAACAAAATTCATAAACTTGTACAAGACAAAAAGAACTTCTATAATAACCCTCCCTCTACCCTCAAATCCAATCCCAAAAAATTCTGGAGATCCATTAATCAAATATTACACCCTGGAAACCCCTCCCCTCCTAATCCCTACCCACAAGACTCCCCTGAACTAATAGCCTCCAAGTTTAATACTCATTTCATTGACTCAGTTACCACCATAATTAATTCCCTCCCCAGTAACAATAACATAAGCAGTCACACAAGCCCCCCCCCCCATCCAAACCCTCCAGAGTACTTTTCCCTCAAAACAGTCTCTAGGAGCTACATAAAATCTATACTCTCCAAACTAAAGCCCTGCTCACCATCGGCAGATAACCTCCCCTCAAATTTCCTACAGATTGCATCTGAACCCCTTGCCTACCCAGTATCCATACTGGTAAACCGCTCCATATCTGAATCTTATGTTCCTACAATCTGGAAAAAATTCTATACATTACCCATTCACAAAGGGGGTAAATCCTCAGATATAACCAACTTTAGACCAATTGCCATACTGTCTCCCCTCTCAAAAATCTTAGAAAAATGTATACACGAACAAGTTATGCAATACTTTCTTGCAGAAAACCTTCTAACACCAACACAGCATGGGTTCCGCCCCAAACATAGTGCAACCACTGCTTTAATATCCTTCACCAATACCATATTTCTTGCTAGGGACTCAAACAAACTTGTATCATGCCTCTTTCTGGACTTCTCCAAAGCCTTTGACACTGTCTCCCACCCCCTTTTCTTAGACAAACAAACCCAACTCAGTTTCTCCTCTTCTACTATCTCTTGGTTCTCCAGTTGTCTTGCCAACCAACAGCAATCAGTCAAATGGCTCTCAGCCTTGTCCCCTCCCCTTACCATAAAAATGGGTGTACCCAAAGGCTCTATCCTTGGCCCATTATTTTTCCATATCTTCACCAATCTATTACACACCTCCTGTCCCCAATCAACATTTGTACAATATGCAGATGACTCCACAGTGGTCACCATTGCTGATAATCCTTTATACCTATTCTCTACTACGCAGGCTTCCTTCAATACCATAAAGACATGGCTTAGTAACAACAAATTAATACTCAACCCCAAGAAAACCAAACTCCTTCTCTTTCTTCCCAAACACCTAACCAATCTTAAATCCTCATTTGCAATACAATCCAGTAACAATACCATTATAAAACCTGAACCAACCACTAAATTACTAGGAGTCACCATAGATGACCAGCTAAAGTTTGATTTACATGTAACCAACTGTATTAAAACTACCCAGCAGAAACTTGGACACCTTTATCGAAACAAGAAATACTTAAGTGACACAGCTAGACAAACCCTTTCTCATTCTTTTCTAATACCCACTCTCCTTTATAGCTGCCACCTATTTACCAATCTAAGCTCATCTCTTCTCACCAAACTAGAAGTCACCTACAATAAGGTTGCCAGATTCACTACCAATCTACCCTACAAATCTCATCATTGTGATTCTTTAAAGCAATTTAACTTGCTAGAATTCCCCCATCTTTTAAAAATGCATCAACTTAAGATCATCCATTCTATCTTATATCAGTCTAACTACTGTCCCAGCCTTATCACTATTATAACAAAATACACCCCTGCAAGGCCATTACGTAGCTCTGACAAAGACTTACTACTGATTCGTAAACCAAAGACCAAAATGGGATGCTTACTCTACAACTATACCCCTGCAACTTCTTGGAACCAACTACCCGTAGAAATCAGATCACTTGATCATCCCAAACACTTCAAAACTGCTGTGCAAAAATATCATATGGAAAACTGGTACTGCCACTGTAGTCACCCACCATGAATATTCATTATCTTTTAACATCTACTTCTCCTCTCTCTACTCCCCCCTCCCTCCCCCATTACTCTCCTCTTCTTTCCTCTCCCTCCCTCAGTCTCTTAATATCACCTACCTTAACATATGATACTTATATCCACCAAATGTATAAATTAAATTGTTTAAAAATGTCTACTAAACCTTATAATGTTTTTTACTATGAATCAACCCGGTCAACAAATGTAAAATAAAATAAATAAATAAAATAAAATATTCTGGCTGTATGGAATACAGTGGAATGGCCAGTGGATTTAAATATCTGAAGGAGAGCGATTTCACAAAATTATAACATTGTGCTTACTGACAATAGTCAATGAAAGAGGACAGAGAAGGAAATATGTTGTCAAATTAACATAAAGGGCGGCAAGTAAAGAGACAGTTGGGATGGATTCACGATGGCTTGCATGGAGTCTAAGAGTAGAGTAAGACTCTATGCAGCCATCATGTCTGACGAGCGATCCAGGAACAGTCTGCAGGGGCATGCAATAGAGCTCCTAAAACGGCTCTTACATGGACAGGGCTGGGATATGCAAATTACCTTAATTGCAGGTGAAAGGCATGCAAATGAGGTAGATTTGCAATTCAGGAAACTCAAACCTGTCCGAGTAAGAGCAGTGTTATTTGCAGAAATGTACTCAGTTGACAACTGAGTACCGTTCTGTAAATAGCAAAACGGAGCCGTGACAGCTCCAAATAAAGGTTGCATCCAGTGCAGGAAGCATGCCAATGGCCAAATATATGGCCATTGGAAATGTTTCCTGATGCAATTTAAAAATATATATATTTTTTTCACTGATTTCCAATGTGTAAGCGTAGCGCAGTGCCGCGCAAATGGGCTGCGCTCTAAAACCCAGAAAACTAAAAAAATAAAACCGAAAAATGTGGATCTTATTTAAATTGTTAATGTACAATGCAAGGGAATGACAGGCTGAAGACAACATGGCCACCGAGTAGAGGTTGCTAAGGGGGGAAGCTAAGTCTAAGAGATGTAACCAAGCATTAGTAGGCAATCCTATGCAAAGGAGGGTTAGGATAGTGAATCGCAAGTTTAAATAGCAAATGAGCACAGTCAATGGAGTGTAGGAGTAGGATAAGGAGAGTAACAGAGTAGAAGATAGGTGACATCATGAGTGGGGTATGTATGAAAGAAATGAAGCTCATTGGGGCAGAGTGGCATGTGTCAGCTGTCATTTACACATTATGGAAAGAGGTGTGTCAATAGGCAGGCTAGGAAAAGGCAAGAAATGGAAGGTGTATGCCGTGGATAACACCAAAGTTTCTTGCTGAGTGGGTATGAGTGCGTGTGCGTGCCTGTAAACCCGAGTAAGACAGAGTGTGCGCGTGTAAGTGTGAATGCACGCGTTTAAGCCAGAATAAGCATGTATAAGGCTGTTTAAAGAGTTGTAAGCGCGTTTGCGCTGGTGTGCATGCGTTTTAACCTAAATAAGCACGTTTTAGTCCATGTAAGCATGTGTGCGCGCATGTTAGCTGGTGTGCGCGTGGTTGCACTTGTGTGCGCGGCGCTCCCCCCTGAGGAAACAGAAAGGAAAAAGGAAGCGCAACAAATAGTAAGAAGCTACCAGGGAGTACTAGCAGGTGAAAACAGTCAGAATCAGGCAATTACACAGGCAGTACACTAGCCCAGCCCAGTCTAGCACTTAAACCTCTGCAAACAGCAGTCCATTATGTTTCTCACAACAGACACTGCAGTAAGCTAATAGAAGTGAAAACTGAAAAAGCTTTACTGAGACAAAGAAATGTTAGGGGCTGCCATTGCTGTTATAAGGCGACATGTGCAACATGCTGAGGGTGGTGACAATGGAAATGCTGCTGGACAACCCACAGTGAGGAGACAGAGAAGAGTGTACAGGCCCAGGGTAACTTACCAGGGGCAACATGAGCTGGAGATAGTGGAGCGCTATAGAGTGGACAGAGACCTCCTGCAGCAAATAGTTGAGCTGCGTAGGCCATGCCTCACACACAGAAACAACAGAGGGGAACCCATCCCAGTGGAAACCAAGGTATGTGTTGGCCTAAGAATATTAGCAACAGGTACCTTCCAGAGACCAACTGGTGATATGATGGGGATATCACAGGCATCAGCATCCAAGGTACTGCACCAGTTCCTGGATGCCATGTCAGCACATGTCGGTGATCATGTATATTTCCCCAATTCCTGTGAGGTATTGGCCAGCAATATGCGTCTCTTCCAGCAAATAGTGGAATACCCTGAGGTAGTGGGTGCAATAGACTGCACGCACATATGCATCAAAGCACCAGCCGGCGAGTGGGGTAGGGTCTACTTAAACCGCAAGGGCTTCCCCTCCATCAACTGCCAGGTCATGTGTGATGCCCAGGGCATAATTACTGAATGTGTGTGCTGGCTGCCCTGGAAGCTATCATGATTCCCATATCTGGCATCTGACACATCTGTACCAGACATTTGCCAATGGGGACATCCAACATGGTCACCTAGTGGGGGATGCTGGCTATGCACTGGAGCTGTGGCTGATGACACACATTAGAAATGCACACACACCTGAACAGGAACGCCATAATGAGGCACACGCACAAACACGTAATGTAATAGAGTGTGTGTTTGGGCTGCTCAAGTCATGGTTCAAGTGCCTGGACACATCTGGTGGAGCCTTGCAGTACTCACCAACTACATGTACCCAAATTGTCATGGTATGTGCTATGCTACATAATATGATCCTGTGAAAACAGCTGCAGCAGGACCAGCATAGGCCTGGGCCAAAAAAGACCCCCACCATTGCCAAGGCCATCACAGGCAGAGCGTGACTCGGAGGAGGAACAACCTGAGCCTGCCCCAGTAGGCAGAAGGAGGCATGCCCAGTAAGATTTGGCCTTGGCAAAGAGGCAATGCATAGCACATACACTGGCTCAGTAGGAACTCTGAAAATGATACCTCTCTCTGACTTGCACATATAGTAAAAGTGATGCCTAAGTTGACACTACCTGCTTTCAAACCTGTACAGGGAGTGTAGTATGTGCATCTGACATAGACAGCCCTGCAGCACCACCTGAGGCATGATTGCCATGTGTTAAGCAATATAAAGCAGTGCTAAACAGCATTTACCACCATGTAGTATATGCAAACAAAATCGCACACACCAACTAGCACAACTGTGGTCAATGTTGAGAAATATTGGGCAATGTCCAGCAATGTTGGTGAATATTGAGCAATGTCAGACAAGCCTGGTCTAAGTAGGGCATAGCTGAACAAAAGCCGACATGCTCATATTTGCTTAACTGTCCCTTAAGCAGTCTGGACTGCTCAGTATGAAAATATAAAGCAGTGATGGGCCTCAAACCCAGGATACTGTGCACTACAGTCAAAGTACTGAACCACTAAACCATGACAGTATTGCAGTGGTCAGGCTGTATGAAGGAATGTTGATAAGTCTATGCAAAGTATCTCATGGAAACCCTGCAGACACAGCATAATCTCTGTCGAGTTATGACACAAAGGTGAGTCCTGCAGTAAGAACAGAACCTGACTTCCAACACACACAGTATAAATGTTAATATTGGTCATGTAGTGGACCTCAGATAGTAACACACTGAAAGGTCATGCTCACACACTTGAATAAATGAGACAAATGCCAGGCAACAAAACACGGAAAGCCTGAACTGGGCATGCTCACACACTTAGGCCATATCTGAGTACAGCAGTGGGCCACACATATCTAGCAGTTGCATGTGTTAACCCAGGAACCTTTGACTATCCAGCAATCCACCCTGTCCACACAGTTATATGACAATAGACACATCTATAATATAGTGGAACCCTGTCATAATCAAATATTTTCTGAAGATACCTAAGTTGTTCATAGAAACTGGTAAAGCAAAGATGATAAAGACCTGAAAACAGTATCAGCAATAAACATTGTGCATCCTGAATATTAGCATAGGTTCAGAGGTCGATATTAAGCTATCTGCCCTAGGGCATGTACAAGCCTAGCCAGAGTGTGTTTGGCATTCGCAACCCTGTCAGATTACTACACTGTGCGTGTGAATAGTAGGTCACACAAGATAGCCCATGTACGTTTAGGCTAGTGTGCCTCTGTCTAGCAGGGACACAGAAGATATCCCAGGGGTAAACATACGATCACCCATACAGTCATCAAAATGTCTCCTGTAGGTGGTCAGTGGGTGGCTCTGCCTATGTGAAATTGGGATTACAATCCGGAGTGTGTGGAGCCTCTGGGATAAGAATCTGTCCCTCCAGCTTATTTTATTAACATCTGTGCTGAGGTATACGTCCCTGGAGTGTGTAGCTCCAAGGGAGTCGGATATCCTAAGGTGGAGCATGTCCAGTAATTCTGGGTTGGGTATATCTGTAAACAACAGGCACACATCATATCTGAGTAGGTGGTAAGCGACTGAGTATAGCTGGAGTTACTGCATCTGAACTGTACAGGGCATCCATGTGAATCCCTAGATCTGCTTGGTGAGGAACTTCTGTGGCCAGTACAGTTGCTGCAGGTGTCGGGTAAGGTACACCCCAAATGTGACATTGTAACCAAACATGGTTGTGATGGGTATAGGGGGAACAATGACCTTACTCGATCTAGATGTGAAACCATATGGGATAAGGTGGCCCATATAGAAGGTGTGTCCAACCACTTTGGCAACGTGAATGTCAAAGGTGACAGTACGATCAAGTCATGTCCCCAAACCCCTAACAACTCCTACTGTATGTAATGAAGTACTACCTATGTGGTAATGTGTGGGCATGTTGTTATTCCCAAAGGGGATGACTATGCAACTAATGGCATTTAGCTGTAGGCCATGTCTCAGGCACCAGTCATCCATCTCTGTGAGACCCTGTTTGAGTATGCATGTGGCAGCTGGAGAGTTGATTATGGCACCCAGTTTGCAGTCAAGTGCGAATATGGTCAGCCATATTCCCCCTGTGGTAGCCTGTATGTCAGACAAATATATACTGAACAAGAGAGGTCCCAGGACCGAGCCGTGTGGGATGCCATGTGTAACTGCTGTATAGTCAGACATGGCACCTGCAATTCTGACCATATGGGTGCTATCCCTGATCCAGGTAGCAATCCATCATGTGAGATATGTGTTCATATCGATGCTGGTGAGCCTATGCATAATGGCCCAGTGGGTTATTATGTTGAAGGATTTTGCAAGGTTCAGGTAGGCTGTGTGGACAACTGTCCCTATGTCGATGGACCTGTTAACTGTTTAAAGAATACAAACAGGTTCAAGAGGCAAGATCTGCCCACAACAACACTGAAATGTGTAGGACACAGTGTCTGTAGGTTCCCGATGTCTATGTGTGTGAGTCCCATGACAATATGCTCCATAGCTTTGCAGAACAGGCTAGTTAGGCTTATAGGGCAATATTGTCTGTGGTCCATTTTGGCACCAACTCTGTGGAGTGGGACCACTGTCGCTGTACGCCATTCCTTGGGTACATATCCTGTAGTAACTCTGATATTGAACAGTGATGTAATGTGAGGGTTACGTCTGTCATGAAGCTCGTGTATGATGCAGGCCGGGACACCGTCTGGTCCCATTGATACTGTGATGTACGCTTTGGGGAGGGCAGCACTCACCTGTTACTGTGTGATGTCAGGGAGGTTATACTCTGTTGGGATGGATAGTTGCTCCTTAGGGGGGATGGGGGGAGACATCTGCACTGAACCTGTTTGCCAGGATGTTGGCAATGCCAGTGGGTTCAGGGTAAGTTTAGTCAGTATGCAGTAACTCACAGCATATCATCGAGTGTCCACCCAGGTTCCTGACATAACTGAAGAAGGCCGTGTGATAGTCCTACGTGTCTGGTGCAATTGTCCGGTAGAAGTGGCCCTTAGAAAAGTTCATGAGTGATCATATCTGTCTGCTAGTACAGATCACAGATGCCATCTGGGATTGTGCTCTATGATGTAGTAGCTTCCTCCTGTCATTGTACAGCTTATTAATGGCTGGGGTCTACCAGACAGGTCCCCTGCCATTGGAGGAGTGAGTCCTGTTGTTATTTGGGATAGCACAATCCATGCAGTCCATTAGGTGTCCGTAGAATGTGTATGTAAAGGATTCAGCAGTCTGAGCTGTATTTGCCATTGTCTCAGGGTCTCTGAAGGATACCCCCTTGCTTTGGTGAAGTGAGACATTGGCTCATGAGAAGTTCACCAAGATTACCCAGGATGGGTGTGTGGAGGGTATATGTATGTCCCGTGAGATACATGTATGTTCTGACCTTACCAATGAGGGGTATATCACTGGTGTGGAACATAGAGTCCCCATGTTGGTGATGATCAGGTCCAATATGTATTCCCCGTTGTGGCTGAGCTGACTGGTTGTGCCATAGCATATGAGTCTACAAATTGTAGTGACTGTTGGGTAAGGGTGTTGGGGCTTGAGTAGTATCCCCAGTCAATATTTGTGTATATGAAGTCACCCAATATAATGGTGTTTGTGGAGACCTTCATATTCTCCATAGTTCCCATGAAAGCCGAGTGTGGTTCCTGAGTTTGGGAGGGTGCTCTGTAGCAGGCAACAAACTGAAAGGCAGTTTTGCACAATGGTAGTTGTATATGTATGGTCTGTGATGCTTTGTGCAGTGCTACTAACCCGTAGGTGTGTGTATCTGTGATGTATATGGATACGCCCCCTAGTTGTGTTGTCTGTTCCAAGTCTTGTGGTCAGAAAGCATGGTATGAAACATAACCTGGTAGTGCTGGTGTGCATAAGTGAGCCTGAACCAGGCGTCTGTTAGTGCACAGATATCGCTATCCTCCATACTGAGGAGAGTCCTGAGTGGCCGCAATATGAGGGTAACACATCTGGTGTTGAGCAGCATTACCCTTAGTTTCATTTAACCTGTAATGTCTATGGAGGTGGGTTTGTCTTTTGAGCCCTGCTTAAAAAAGGCACTATGGTGGTAGCAAGAGCCTTAGCCAGCATTCGAAAGTCCAAGGGTAACAGGTGCAAGCTGTCCATAGTGAAGCTATGTGGCATGTCGAGCATGTCACCACAGGCTGACAGACACTGTATCCCCTATGAATGACACCAATTTGTTAGCCAACTGTTAAACATGATATGTTTGTCTGTATACTGTGACATCATAATTGGTGGGTGTAAGATGCTAGACAAGGTCAGGGACATACTGGCCTGGGCTACATGATCAGAGTGTTCCTCCATGTATCATGTCATGTGGTCCAGGGAGTAACATCTGAGGCTTTATGCACCAGCATGGACAATGATGGTGCCAATCCTGTACTTGCTTTGGAGTGACCTGACTGCATGTGTTATGTGGCAGATCCTGGCACCCGACAGAAAGCCCAAAGTGACTATTCCCTTGTTTGGGCTGGTGAGTGGTACGTCAGTGTGTCTGACAATAAGTGTCACCTATTACAAGTGTATTAGGTGTGTTGTTTAGCCTGAAGGGCAGTGACTGTGTGGCACACTGACATTGTGATATGTGGGTATTGTAGTGGGGTAGCAGTTGTGTGTGTGTCTGCTTTGGAGGTCTCTGCTGCTTAGGCAGAGTTCATTTAGAGCATCCGAGTATGTCTATGCGTGATGATGTGGTTTGAGTGCTGTCGCTAGAGGATATGTGAGACTGATATGTGGTGTGTGTGGTTACCTTCACCACCTGATAGACTGTGCCAGTCATGGGTCAAGAGAGTTCAGCACCCTGTATGTCTATATAGGTGCATCTCAGACATATATCTGAGTTTGTCGGGAGGAGGAGAGGGTTGTCTGTGTACATGAGGCAGATGTGACATTGTGTCAATATCACAATATTCACCAGCTGTACTGGAGAGTACACACGAAACCGACCCCTGGACATGCCAGGATATTATAATGACATACTCTGTAGCCTGATCACAAAGGATCAGTAGGGTGTTAAGTGTGTAAAAGAGTATAACAGGGATTTGTGCACATATTCGTTGGTGTTTTGTAAAGAGTAGCTGAGAAGGAGTCCAGACTGAATCATGACACCTCCTTCAGCTATGTCATAAATAGCAATGTACACCCATATATGTCCTGAGTCAGGGCCAACTGTACCTGACTGACAATGCCGGCATCCTGACAGACAGGCCCATATGTACATACCCACCTCCCACTGATAATAGTCCATATCATCATACCAGGAGATATCACATGTAGAATGAATGAGCAGCTACTCCCAATGCCAAAAGCATGGCAGCAAGTGGAATACATTGATTCCCAATATGTGTCATGCACAAACTACAGAACAAACAGATCCTGCACCTGAACAGTCAGCTGTGCCTCACCCCCTACACAGGATGTGGAACCGTTGAATGTGTTACAGCAACATATGGCACTCTCAACAAGTGTTGGTGCACAACACACCATGGGAAGTACAGTCCAGTACGCCTATGAAGTCTAATCTGCAAGGTCATGGTCCATCATGGTTGAAGTCATAAACAGAGCTATTGGAAGCTGACATACACACAACCCTACCAACTGTGGTATGTTCATGTGCAGATCATGGTTAACAAACATGCTAGACTGTTTGCAAGGCAGCCACCCAGGACATACATCACTGAACACAGCTACACATGTCTCACATAGACTTTGAATAGCCCTTTAACAACATCTCAGACACATGTAGTATCCACAAAACCAACAAGCTGTGCATAAATATGTGTTGACATATGACGGAATGTCAATGTGTCCACAGATAAATCACACAAGGTAAGGATTATGAGGTCTTGTTTAAGCTGTTGACACCTGCTGACCCACATGGACCATTCCTGGAATGGCATAAAACAAAGTGTACACACATCACCATGTCCAGTCTGATGATGTCACCATCCTATAAATACAGCAGGAGAAAGGAAACCAGCCAATAAAGCAAATAGCGTTCCGTGTTAATGCGTCTTTCTGTAGTATCATAACATAGTTAGGTAGGGGTTTGAATCCTGCAGACTGTGTGTGTGTGTGCGGGGGGGGGTGGTGAAGTTTCCTTTGAGAGGTGTTCCCTTTTTGGAGACTGGGAAAACTCACTAAAAGAGGTTCATTCCTCTTTGGAAAGTCTGATGATGTCACCATCCTACAAATACAGCAGGAGAATGGAAACTAGCTAGTAATGCAAATAACATGCCGTGTTAATGCGTCTCTCTCTCTCTAGTATCATAACATAGTTAGGTAGGGGTGTGAATCCTGCAAACACTGACAGTGAGTGTGGGGGGGTGGTCTGTAGGTGTGCAGTTTCCTTTGAGAGGTGTACCCTTTTTGGAGACTGGGAAAACTCACTAAAAGAGGTACTTTCCTCTTTGGAAAGTCTGATGATGTCACCATCCTAAAAATACAGCAGGAGAAGAAAAAACAGCCAGTAAAGCAAATAGCGCACCTCGTTAATGTGATCTCGCTCTAGTATCATAACATAGTTAGGTAGGAGTTTAAATCCTGCAAACACTGACAGTGTGTGTGTGTGCCTGTGGGGGGGGGGGGGTTGTATGTGTGCAGGTTCCTTTGAGAGGTGTTCCATTTTTGCAGACTGGGAAAACTCACTAAAAGAGGTATATTCCTCTTTGGAAAGCCTGATGATGTCACCATCCTACAAATACAGCAGGAGAAGAGAAACCAGTCAGTAAAGCAAATAGCGCGCCGTGTTAATGCGTCTCTTTCTAGTATCATAACATAGTTAGGTAGGGCTTTGACTCCTGCAAACACTGACAGTGTGTGTGTGTGTGTGTCACTATTGGTGTGGGTTTTGGTTTTACTATGGTAGGACATATTATGATTAAAACAGTAAGTGCATTGCACACATCAGGTATCTGGGTGTCAAATATATATGTGTACATGTCCCCTCAATCAGTACATAGGTGTGAAACCTGCATACCACATGAATACATCTGTTTCCATTGACAGGTTGTGCCGCTGCTTCTGAAATCGTAGGTCACATATGTAGGTATGTGGCAAGGCCATCCACTGTTGTGATCTGTGGCCAAGGTCATCTGTGCCACACTAACCCATGACAGTTACTAAAGAGTAGTGTGAGTCAGGGTATATGCCTGGGGTATATGTCAGACATGTTCATACACAACGACTGGCAATAATAGACAGTCTGTATAGGTGTACAACTGCTTTGTGGATATGCATTCAGGCCTCTAATGTCTTATGGGATACACTGAGGGACTCCACAATACCTATGGATATGTGGATACCAAGGGACACATGACATAACATGAGGCTGTATGTACATATTGGTACCCAACATACATGTTGTGGTCTACCATCGATGTGGTAGTGACGGGATAGTATGTATAGTAAATGTGGATGACTATGCCATAGCCGGCTTACTGCTATACAGCATGTATCAGACAACAGGTATCTGTCTGTATGATACCCTTGTGTAGGATATGCGTCCCATCCAGGGAATGCATTGTAGGCCAATGCATGCATTCCCAGATGTGGATGGACACATCCCTAGTGTGTTTGCATGTACCTAAGGGGGCTATATGCCAAACAGGTGTGGTCCCAGGAATGGGTGGTGGTCAATACCACTGGTTAGTGTTCGAGTATAGTACCGGAAGGATCCAACTGTTACTGAGTTCCCTACAATGTGTGTCATTTGTCAGGACATCATCCAATGATTGCTTATAGTCATGCTGTTGAGGTTGTGTATACTACCAGACCACAAATCATTGACAGATATTAACAGTATCACCCACAGCATAGTGTCAACCCATGTCATACACACATGTGGACCCATGTTAGTACATAACTGTAGTAGAATGCATACTGGCCATTGAAAGTTACTATGAGATGTTGACAATGTGTACAACAGGGTATGCCACATGTCCCATGTGTCTACCATGCACGTACATGCAGACAGTGCACACCCACCATGTTCACAGATGTACACTTGCTAATCTGTACTGCACACATCACACATGTACTGTCCACTCACTAGCACATGCTGGCAACACATTACACTTCAGCCAAGTAGCACATGGGTGGACAATACATACACAGACCTAACAGTGGTGTAAACAATGCTACATTGACAATCAGAGCTATGATGCATAACACCTGCTCAGGCATACCTACAAGGATGTCATTACACTTTCCTGTTGACAACTTGCTAATATTGCTACACTGCTATAATGTCACCCTGTGCATCAGCACCATGTTAGCCTGTTCCTGCATCAATGTTACAGATGACAGGAGGCGACACAGGTATCATCATATGCACAGGGTGTGTTGTTGTTTGCCAGAGCCTGACACTGACCCATCCAATCGACATGTCTGTGTGTGTGTGTGTGTGTGTGTGTGTGTGTGTGTGTGTGTGTGTGTGTGTGTGTGTGTGTGTGTGTGTGAGGGACAGCAGTACAGCATGAGCCAACACTGATGTAATGTGTGTGTGTATGTGTGAGCCCTAGTTGTTTGTTTGATGTGTGTGTGTCTGCATGCGCACAGCTCCACCATGTGGCTGCCATATACAGTAGATTGTGGGACAGCCACAGAATGTACCTGCTAGGCTGTACAGATCACTGTCTCTGGCCATGGACACAGTACCTGTGCCTGGCAGGGGTGCTACGGACAGTATCGGGTACCAACCCCGACTGGGTACTATCATCAGAGGCAGAGGTATGATGACTGGACCCATGTCCCTACTGGGACTGTCCAAAGCCATGTGCATGTGGTCTGCTGGGATGGTCAATGGACAGGCCAGCCCCAGCATGGCTGGAGCTGGTACTGCTACTACGGGAGCGGCTGTGAACTGTGGGCTGTCCATGACCACTGCCAGCTGTTGCTGTTGCTGGCATGCGTCCGCGTCGACGTCACAACCATCCCGCATGGTCTGGGCTCATGGAAGACATATTGTGGAGGGCAGCTACTGTCTCCCCCCAACGTCTATCAATGACCTCGGTGTAATTCCGGATGGTACTGGCAAGGTCACGCATACTGTGATTGATAGCAGTGTAATGGGCCATCTGTGCCCTAAGTCCCTGTCTGGTGTACCGTTCCATACGTGCCTGAGCCTGCATTACAGCCTGGAACATACGGGCCATTGTAAGACCTGTGAGGGCACGTCTGCCAGGGGCAATATGACCAGCGGTGCTCCCCCAAGAACCCCTGGACCTCCGCCTATGTGGTACCATTCCAGGAATCCGGCTATGGCTGCTGTGAGGGGATGCAAGTGCCATGGGTACCACACTCTCCTGGTCAATGCCAACTGTATGCTGTCCCTTGCCTATGGCCATTGTTGGTGAGGGATGTATTGACAGTATGAGTGTGCGCATAGATGGGGTTGAACGCTGTGTACTGTCAATTGGCAGACCAATGACAGACCCTGTCAAACCTTCCTGTGCCATCACAATACCTGTCTCATCATCACCACTATTTGTGTCAGTGGCTTCAGGTTCCCTGCTGCTTTCGGCCACCCCTAACTCAGCACCTGTGAGAGGAAGACAGGAAACACACTTTACAGTCTGCACATGATGCATGCACACATGCACACATGAACACATGCACACATGAACACATGCACACATGAACACATAAACACATGCACACGTGCACACATGCACACATAAACACATGAACACAGGAACACATGCACACATGCACACATGCACATATATACACTCCTCACTACAGCTCATACGCACACACACACACCACCAATCCAACACATACTCTATAGTGGGTGAAGGTGTGTGTCAGTATCACAAGGCAAACAGTCACCACACACGTGTCAGCATGCAAAATATGCATTGCACAAGACCATGCAGTGCAAGTGTAGATGCCCCTATTTCATGGAAGTGTACATTTATTTATTTATTTTATTTATTCAGTTTGGTGACCGGGGACGTCCACTGGGCTGTGGAGCCCATTTTCAGTGGAGGCCCGGGGAGAAAAGCTCCACAGAAGGTTTATTATTAACATTTTTCAATCAAAGTGAACACACATAGTATAAAAATACATATACAAAAACAATATGGTTCAATCTGCATGCAATCTAGTAACAATCAATGGAATGACAGTTTAATTAAAGAGAAAAGAGTACATAATGTAATAGCTGGTGGAGATAATTTGTTATGAGAAAAAATTAATAGTTAAGAGTGGGATTAGGAGAGGAGAGGTTAGGAGGTTAGGAGGGGAGGGGTTAGCCAGGGGTAATGGTTTTGATGCAGTGATTTCAGTGATTGGCTACACCCTGGAACACAATATGTACCTGGACACAACATTGCTGTGCAAGTATCATCAGCTCTGCAATGCCCTGTGCACCATCACTCACAGGTATACATGCCATGGCTGCATGTGTCATCTGTGTGACACATAGCTTTCCATGTCTGAGTACAGTGTCTGTGTCCATAGCAGATAATAGTGGGCACAGGTGTAGCACATGCATGTTATGTACACACACGGGATGAGTGGTGCATGTTGACATGAAGGAATCCCAATGCTCGACATGGCCAGTGTACAGTGGTTGTGGTGAGTGTGGGACATATTGCAGATATGTCAGTGCCAGCCATGACATGACATGCTACACAACTGCAACATTAAACACCACACATACCCAATGTGTGTCATGTGACCTACACACCCACTAGCATTCCATGACATATATGTGACACTTTGTTCGGATGGTGACTGCTGTGCATATTGTGTATACTGGCATATGTAAGCACACACACAACATGCTATGCATATTGTGTATAGGTGCAGATGTTTGCACACACACAACATTGAGGTGCACAGTGCTGACTGCTCTGAGTAGTACTGTGGTCACTGTAACTGAATGGAGTGTAGTACCCTGTGCCATCATCATCATGCATTTTGTGGTCACTCACAGCTACCAATGTGTGCAAAACCACTGCCTAGCATGCTGTACCTGAACTGCAGTGCCGTGGCTACATTCACAATTACACAGCCACTTTGTACATGGGTGTGTGAGGTGCCCAATAGGGAGCATTGCCTAACATGACTGTGTTATGTGTTGAAGAGTGTTGCACAGCCCCATGATAGGCCTCTACCCCTGAGGTACATCATTTGTTTGTGCATGACATGTGGGATACTGAAGTGTGACCTTACAGCGGGTGTGTGGTAATGCCAAATGTAGCATGTTTTTGTGTACTACATATGATAAACATGTTCTGTTGTGTACAGCTGTAGCAACTATACATATCCAATGTGCACTACAGTGTTGCCACAAATGTGTCTGCTGCTCTGTACATTGCATGTGATTGAGGCAGCTACTGACTTTACTGAGATGTTTAATGTCTCACAGCAAACATGCACAGCATGCATTATGCGTAGGTGTGTTACGTGTACATGGCCTACACCTCACCTATGACATGCACATGTCATTACCAATATTAAAGTGTTAACACACTCACCAGCATGTATCGTCTGCCCTGCTGTCACACCAGAGGGACCTACAAGAATATGACACAGTTTTTCAGTGGCCACAACTGTGGCATTGCTACTGTGAGTGTGCTAAACTACAGTAGAACAACAGTCAACAGTCACAGGTGTACAGATACTATTCCAAATATCAGTATTGCACACAATAGGCAGCACAACTGCTGAACACACAGTACACATCTCACATATGCATATTCTAACAATACAGGTAACAGTAGTCTACAGCTAGGGCATATTACCTGCACACTCCATGTCATCATGCTGGGTGGCTCCGTCCTCCATGATGACACATGTGTGATGCTGTTGCTGCTGTAGGCCAGGACCCACCACGCTTAGGAGCAGTTCCTCCACTCTGGTGAGGGGGGGATGTATGGCTGCCCCACCACCTGTGGCAAGCTGTTGTCTATGGATATCAGACGCACGCCGCCGGACATGTCAAATTAAATCACTGCAGTGATGGCGTACCTGCTCATATGTTCGGTTATGCATGCCTATGTCATTTACCCGACGAACAAGGTCTTGCCACAGTGCAGTACGCTCATGCTGGTGCTGGCTGGCCCTGGAAAACAGCAGTGTATAGTGCTGCACCAGTCTGTTGTGTATTTCCTGTTCCTCCACAGCTGTATAAGATGGATTGCGTTGATGAGCCATAACCCTGGAAGACAATTAAACGATATGTGTGAGCAAGTCATGTGGCACACTTAACATTATTAAGTACAGATATGACTTAACTGCCATATATAGCATCTGTTTGTCTGTCAGAGGATACACACATTCAATA
>NC_056737.1:1633984504-1633997004 GCF_019279795.1 Protopterus annectens
TGGTTAAGGGTCACAGAACAAGATTTGTGTTTTGCCATTCCTATTCTCCCATTACATTCACTCATTGTAATGCAGTATATATTTATTTCAGCACCACATTATTGTATATCTGCTGTGGCTTAGTGGTACTTCATGCAGTCTTGTGAGTCCAAGGTCTGGGGCTCGCGACTGACAGGGGTATTTTATTTTGCTGCTGCGCAGTACAAGGGCCCTGCCATAGAGTGACTAAGGCACTTTTAAGTAGTTGTAAGTGGGTTTTTGCGGGTTTGCGCGGCACTTAGCATAACTAAGCTAAGCGCACACATGTGCACACTCGCTTAAACCCACTTACTACCGCTTAAAAGTGCTTACTCCCGCTAACCCCCACGCTAATTTCCTTTAAAGAAAAGAAAATGGGGAGATAGGAAAGTGGTGAAAAAGAAGGCACAAAGAGGGACAGACAGTAGGTAAACAAGCTCGGGATGTGCAGGATGGGTGTAGGGAAGGTCCATAGCTGCCCATTTCTTTAACAGCAACAGCTGTGCATATGCAATGAATTTGGAGTGAAATTTTAAACCTGCCACCCCTGAGAGAGGGGTGAGGACAACAAAGTATGTTGTACTGCCAATTCTAATTATCAGTTTACATGTCCAATGGACATGTGTGCAAAATGGGCAGCTATGTATGGGGCGTAATTTTTTTGTGGGTACAGATTGTCCTTTTTTGTTTTTTTTTTTTGTTTTTTCAGGTGAGAGTGGGAAGTGAGGTAGAGGAAGTAGGTATGTCCGGGGAGGTAGGTTGGGAAGGTAAACAGACAAGACAGAAAAGACTTGTACAGGGGTGGTGTATGACACATGGGGTGGGTGAACACAACTGACGGGGTCGGATGTTTGGAAATCGGAAGCCCATGAGACCACAAACGGTAAAAGTGGAACTGAGATCCCCACCCATGGGCAATCACCACTGAACCTTCACAGCCCCGAGGGTGGCTGTGCTGGGGGCTGCATAGGATGGGCAGGCTCACCCGTGAGATGTGCCACTCCCGCCTCAAGCTGGTGTAGGGGATCAGCGACTGAATGCTGGATCTCCCTACACACCACAACCTGGACCCTTCGAAGGGTGACAGGTGGCCCTTCTCCACACATGCTTGCATGGGGGGGGAACGAGCCCCATCCCCTGCAGTGCTTCCACCCAAAGGTGGCACAGGACCAATGGAGGAGGAGAGCCCGGGCTGAGTACCAGACCTGCTGGTGCCAGGTGCACTCACCGGCTGAGGCGGGCCAGGTGGGTCCACTGGGACCGGCCTTCCCATACGTTCTGTTATTAGGTGTGTTTAATTACAACATAAGCAAAACAGCATTCCAGATTAGTTGTAACAGCATGCAATAATATTCCCATTAACCCAACACACCAAGGGTACAACAGTTGAACAGCAAGCATAACATATACATATATTGAACCACAGTGGTTATTCCAACAGCATGCAAGGATGTTTGGTAGCAACAGGCCACCATGACTGTGGTGTTCAAACAGGGCACATGCATCAACGTGAATGCAAATATTTATAGAACAGTAGGACATATGTCCCAACAAATATTTAAGATTACACATAGCCATTGAGGTGTGGAATTGCATGGTTTATGCACATACAGTAGGGTGTAGAAAATACCTCGGTTAACATCTTTTAATAACCGTTTCATCTACACTACATTCCTAGTGACTGCAAGTGTATATCCCCTACATGTATTATTACACTTGCCACCATACATTAGGTTGTGTAATGGGTTTGGCTAGTTCAATATATGCCTGACCTAAATCTGACGTACTAACTGTCCAGGATGCAGATGTTACTGCTACATATTTCTTGATTGCATTTATATTTCTTTATCTACATATCTGGGATGTTTTCACATGACATTTTCACTTCGATTTATACAGAACCCTGCATTTCTTAACACACACTCACATTTTTGGGGAAAATATAACATGCTACACCTGTGCCAGCTTTAGTTATTCATGCCAGCCAGTAACTGACTGTTGTGGATTTTATATATGTTTCACAGCTACTAGCACTTCCATCACCCACTTTATATGGGACTGCACAACTCTGGGTTGCCAGTACCTTTTCAAACAGTACTGTTTGTATAATGCAAGGGTACAACAACATTTCAGAATCTGTGACACAGACACACTCTGGGTTTTAGACCTTTATTAATGACATTACACACTTTTCCACAGGCTCACTTCTTTATTTGTTTTAACGGTGTATATGGTAGACATGTTCAAGACATATTATACCTTTATTAATAGGTTTGCACACTCTTTTTTCAGGCTAACTCACTTATTTTATATGACAGTGCCTGCAGAGATATTATTCCAGACATATGTTACCTTTCTTAATGGGTTACTACACTCTTTTTCTGCCTCTCTGACGTTTTTATCTGACAGTACATGCAGAGGACTTATTCAGGCAATTTGAGGGCTGTATTATTGGACTACAACACTTTCTTTCATGCTCTCTCCCATATTTTATATAACAATACATGCAGAATAATCACTAACCTGCCTGGTGGTGCAGCCTTAGCAGCCTATCAGGATAGGCTTGCTGATTCATAGCACGGTCACCTGCAGCTGTAAAGTAAATGAGGGGATATTGAGACATACCTATCCATTATACATACTCCATTATCAATTCTTACATAGTGCATTCCATGGCTACATACTCAGTTGTGGGGCATCCCACATCCCATGGGCCTCCTGTATCCACTGGTTCAGGCGGTCTTGCTTTCATCTCTTCAGGTCTGCATGGTGGTGACAGACCTGCTCACCAGTCCAAGGAACACCTGTGGCACTGGTGAGGTCACGAGATAACCGGTTCCAAGCCTCTGCCTTGTACTCTGTGCCTTGGAACTGGCCCTGCAGGAGTCTTGTCTCATGACAGTGGACAAGGAGCCAAACCATATATTTGGACTCCTCGATGCCCCACCATTGCGCTCAGAAGCGTGTTCCCTCTCTGACACCAGACATTCTAAACTGCAGGTGTGAGCTACAATCAGTTATGGCATGTATTCCCACCTGTGGGGCTTAAATGTGCCACATTTCCCGCACTTTTTTGTGATTGGCCATTTTGTAAAATTCTCGGCTTACTGCAGACCTGCTTAGTAATGGTTAAACTATCATTCGTAAGTATATGAATGTCAACAGTGGATGTTTCCCCTATGTTGTCATGGCTTAGTAGTTCTGTACTTTGCTTCTGGTGCACAGAGTCCTGGGTTCGAACCTTATCATTCATTTTATTTTCATACTGTCCAGACAGGCTAGGGGGGTATGGCTGCATTTAAGCAACTTTGCTCTACATTGCTCCTCGGTGCCCTACGGTGCCCTGGTTGGCACGGCCCGGACATCCGTGCAAACACATTGCGCTAGGTAAAGTGCCATTAAACTACTGGCAACTCTATTGCACTGGGTAAAGCACTATTAAACTGTGGGCACCTCTATTGCACTAGGTAAAGCGCTATTAAACTACAGGCAACTCTATTGCACTGGGTGAAGCGCTGCTTAACTGCAGGCAATTTTATATCAGGATTCTTTAAAATATTTATTTTCTTCACTGACACATTGACCATTTCACTGCTTTTTAGTAATGTTTAAACATATTTGTCAGGAATTATTTCATATACTGATTTAAAACATAAATACGAAGGGGAGTGGTGGGACTCGAACTGTGAATGCCTTTTCTTTGTGCGAATGCACTACCATTACGCTATTGCTATTTGGTGTGATTTGCATAAACATTCTTTCTTATGCTCTTCCATGTCTGAATTACTAACTGCAGCTAAGCAATGGACACACCCGCGCACACACGCGCAAATACGGGCAGCTATTTTGGGAATTTAAAAAATATATTTAATATTTTGCGTTTTAGGACTATGATAGGGGTTTACAATATCAGGGAGTGTAGTGTTGGGTGCAGGGACATTTGAGCAGACTGACTCTTGTGTGTGTGCTTTTTTTACTTTTGAAACACTTGCTGGGGCGTGGACATTTAGACTGCTCGGCGGTCCGACATGCCTCCTGCTTTCTTACACGGTCCGTGTAAGACTTACAGTTGAGTCAGCATGCCCTCATGCATATTCATGGCATGCTGACATCATACCATTCAACTGCAGCCTCCGAGTAAGACTTATTAAGTCTTACATGGAGGATTCATGAATCCAGGGGAGTTAAGTTTAAAAATACGACAGCACCAGGGTAGGAGTGTGGGGAACATTTAATTTCTGTGTGACCTACAAGAGAGACTCAACCTTTGTCTCTTTTCTAGTTTTAATATCTAATTGAAAACAGAATACAAGTAAAACACAGTGCAAAGAAACATACCACAGTATACAAACAGAAGAAGGCAATGAAGCAAAACAAATTACAATAAAGCAAAAACAAACTACCTTTTCCCTCACAGCAGTCTATGACAGAGTCTGAGTGAGCTTTTCCAGTAATGCATTGAAATGTTTTATTTTACCCTTTAAATAGGTTTAGATCCTAACTCAACCCTCAGTTCATAGGTAATTAATTTTAATTGACCTGTTCTAATTTCTGTGTGACTCAAAAAAGACACAGCTGTGATCTCCTTCTTATTTGAAATATGCAATTGAAACCAGAATACAAGTAAAACACAGTGCAAAAAATATACACCATGATATACAAAACAGAAGAAGGAATGAAACAAAACAAAGTACAGGAAAGCAGAAACACACTAACCTTTCCCTCACAGAATGGCAAAGTCTGAATGAGCTTTTCCAGCTTAAAATCTAAAAATCTTAAATCTGATTGAATACAGGGTATGGTCTGTTGAGTCATACGTGTACTTGCACTAAACTGAATAAAGTATAAAAGAGGCACACAAGTATGAATTACTAAGCAATTCATTTAACCTCAAGTGCTTGCAGGAAATATGCATTGTTGCCCTGGGTATGAGTATATACTATCTATATCCAAAAGTGGGCTTCACACTTGTCATGATGCACTTTTTACATAGCAATGTCAATGGTGGTGTCAATAATGTAAGGATATACCCGTATTCGAATAAAAGAACATTCCCCAGGATTTAATACAATCTGTGTAGGTACAGTGTAGAACCTACATGGGATATTACCATGCCTGTGTACATGGTTCCTACTTGGCAGCATGCCACGCATATTAATGATGGAACATTGCTAAGTGAGAGCAAAGGAACACAATTATTGAATCAGTGCAGGGAGTGGTGTAATGATAACTATGTCTGCAGAGGAGTAAAAGACTCCCTGCACTGTGCTTGTGTTTTATTTTTATCTAATTTTTTTTAAACATGTTTGTGTGGTACAGAGAGGAGTACACTAATGCTAAGCGGCACCCTCAGATAAGACAGCAGACACCTGCCAGACATCTGAAAATAGAAACTGGTTGTCATTAATTATTTATTTAAATGTAATGTTTATGCGTATCTAAGCATGTTTGCATGGCACAGAGCAGAGCTTAGCATTGCTTATAAGTAGGTCAGTGGTATATATGAGGATAAACCAGATTTCTTAATATCCATGTAGCTAAATGGGTGGAGTGACAGCTTCATCTGCAGTAGGTCCATGGTTTGACTACATGGAAGATTAATTAGTATTTAATTTTAATATACAAATGTTGCAGACTAATTTAAAATATGGCTCCACTGAGCTCTCCTAAGCTCTGCTGAGACCTGCTAAGTGCTGCATAAATATAATAATGGGTGCCAATGTTTATGTGCTGCTCAGCTCTGCTTGGCTGGTTTGTTCATTGCTAAGCTCAGCTAAAAATCCGCTTCTGCTCAATTTCACACTTCTTAGCTCAGCTGCACTGATTGTGTGGTGCTAAGTGACATGGCACTTTTTTAAATATTAATCAATGATGTGCAAGGGTGGGAAAACAGCTTATAGTAAGCCCAAAAAGAGGGAATACAGCAGATTCCATTGGAGTTCTTCCTCTGATGGGTGCTAAGGATGGTGTTGTTGAAGATGTTCACTTTCAGGCACAGCATTAGGGCATTCTGGAGTCCAAGGTCATTGTTGGACTCCTAGTTAAAAAATATGATGACCAGCTACTGCAGGAAGGTTTCTAAGGCTCAGAGTGTAAGGCAGAGGCATGGTACCATCTGGCCAGAGAGCTCACCAGTGTTATTGGTATTCCCCAGGCAGCTGAACAGTGTTGTCATCACCATGATGCCCTGAAACAATGAAGGGGAAACTAGTAAATTTACCTCTGTTGCACCAATATATAATATGAATGTCTGCAAAACTGGTATGCATAATGGTATGCTTCTCTCCCAACAGCTGCAGAAGAGAGGGCTCACAATGTCCAGTCATATATCAGGTGCCTGGCCAGGTTGCAGCATCAGTATGGTGAGTATGGATGTATTATTTTAACTGTAGTGAAATAAGAAAGAAAGGGTAAAGCATTAACTGCATGAATGTATATACAATAAAGTCTATAGTGCAATAAATGTGGAATTAGAGGTGTATTGCAAGAAGTGAACAATGCCAACTGTAGTGCAATAAAAACATGAAACAATACCAATAGCTGGATTAAAGTATATACAATAAAGTTTGTAGTGCAATAAATGTGGAATTAGAGCTGTATTGCAAGAAATAAATAATGCTAACTGTTCTGCAATAAAACATGAACCAACACCAATAACACCAAGGAAAATGGTATATATCAGGATTGTCTTGTAACCATAACCATTAAAGTAGAGCTGTATGCATTCAGGCTGTAAGGTATGGTGCTGCAGTCAAGTATAACACTGTAATAGGTATAGAATGCAAATTTAATGGCTGCCAATTGTATTGTTTAACTCATATAGTACAGTTCAAGGCTGTCTCTAGGCCAGTATTGTTCCCATAATGCTCTGTCATCCACAAACATCAGGTAATCAAGTTAAATGGGTGAGGTAGCCCACTCCATGAACTGATATTGTTTGTTGCCTTCATAGATATTTCAACCCACTAATAATAAACTGTTTGCACCAGCATTGTTTATACTGATATAAAGCATACCTACTATATGCATTATGCTTGTATTTCATGAACATGTTTTCTACTGTCACTACAGTCTAGTATAACACTGTAGTAGTACTGCCAGGTCATATTTTGTTTCCAGGTAAGTGCTAGGCAAATATCAGTCAGTCAGCAATCATCAGTGACTCAGTAACTCAGCTTGTAAGATGCTCTGTATATAGTACAGTTTGCCACACACAGACCAGAGTTCAAATCCAGTGCTATGTAGCACTAAATATTACAGTAGCAGTCACGTAATGCTCGCAAATTCTCTCTCCATCGGAACTACAAGTAAATGTGTGAGGTAGCCCATATTTTGAGTAGATAATTGTGTGTTTAGATTTCCCAGACTGTTAAAATCATTAGCAAGAATGTGAACAATCAGCAATGTGCAGTGAGAAATAATATGTATAATCCTGGTATGACTGTATGCCTGGAGTGTCTGCTAAAGTTGCTGCATCAATGAATACATTCCATGTAGATGTTCCCTGCAGTCACTGCTGTTGGGTTCTTTTCCCATGCCTGCCAACCAAGGTATGACATTGTTTCGTGTCTGTACTGTACACATACATATCTCTCAAGTGTCATGATTTCACTTTATGTAATTAATTGTGTGTAATCCACCTGTTACAGGAATACCATGGCAATGAGTACTTAGATTGTAAAATATCACTATTTCAGCCCACAGAACATCTTGGTAGTTGTATAGGTCCACCTGACAAGCAAGTGTTCTGCGTAGGTGTGTACCCGCAGTTGTTACAGTTTGGCCCATAGTGTCTCATGCATATAGCTTGCATGTACATGCTACATCAGCTACAGGAATACAAACATGTAGAATAGACAGTAGTACTGTTGTCAAGGAATTAAGCTGCAATGTTACTAATGGACTGATTTTCTCTCTCTCCCCATCCCTTAACTTCATTTATTTATTACTGTTAGTCATTGGTTATGGTTTACTGTTAAATGTTGTAACATTAATTGTTTTTGGGGGGCATGTGTTTTCTTATTATGTATTATAATGCATGATATTAACATATCTTGTTAAATTACCTATTTTGTTAGCCTTATGCTGTAACTGTTACTGGCATGCTGCTATTCTGACTGTTGTGTTATTTATTGATGTGTTTCACATAATATGCATTGATATGTAATTGTGTTAGTTCCAATGTTCTCCCATGCTGTTATTACTAACAATGTTTTGTTAACAACTAATTTATACTTATTGCTATACCTCCAGTACCACAGCATGTTGGGGTAGGCTGGTTCCTGGTGATCCACTTACCTTGCCTCAACTGGCAGTGGCAACAGGTCCTAGCACTTCTGGGACCCAGGTTAGTGGCGCCCCCTGTTCTTCCAGGAATCAACTGCTGGTCATGGTGTGCAGGATTGTTCACTGAGGCTATGAATGCTACCTGCGCCAGACTGAGAGCATGGTGGTTGACCTGATGGGGAAGGCTTGCCCTGGCACCCAACCTATAGCAGAGACATCCTTGGGGCAGTGAAGGAGCAGTATCAACTGTCCCATGGGTGGGGATGTGAGTCATGCTGCTAATGTCTGGAGGCAAGTGTGATTTGGATTCCACAACACCCTTCCCATCTAAGGTGTTTACCACCTCATCTTCCATGTCTGCAATCTTTCCTGTTTGGTGTGTCTGCAAATGCACCCTCTCCTACCCAACTTACATGTATCTATGTCCCTTCCCGTATATTCTACTGTCACCTTAAGAAAATGGGTATCTGTCCCAAATAAAAATGTTGCCCCGTACATAGCTTTCTATGTCACATACATGTCCACTGGACATGGCCAATCTGGTCTAATTTGCTCTCTCTGGGATTTGAGAGTCCAAATAAATTTACAAAATCAGTCAAAATGCGCAGCTGTTGCTGTATAAGATATGGATAGCTATGGTTCTTTCTTACACCCTTCCTGCCCAACCCTAACTGCCTTTCACTATGTTTTCCTCCTGCTTGCCCCCATTTCACCACTTTCCTATCACACCCTTTTTCGTTTCTTTATATTTTTTAGCAAGGATTTGCACGGAGCTAAGAGAAGTGGCATGATGCAGCTTGCCACACTGCTTTGCTTAGGTAGCTTAAATGAGCTTTAATGATTAAATGTGTTTATAATATTGTCATTGTTAGACACATACACAAAATAAAAACCTCTACCAAGTGTTAAACCCAGGCCCCTCTCACCTACAACCCACTGCATTAGCCCACCATACCACACAGATCTGACTTAAAACAGCTGTTTCCAGCAAAACATACTAATTGTCACTTACAGTCATTAGGCATGCAACCGAAATACAAACGAATGGGAAAAATGGGAGTGTACCTTGGACTCCAGTGCAATAATACACCAGTAGACAGCCAAAGACACAATCATGGATGTAAATGAGGCCTGTGATAGCAGGTATATGTGCCCTTTATCAGCAACTTGTGGAAAGTCGCCTACAAAGGCAGTGATGGCAAAGTACATGTACAACTGGGACCCTGGTGCAGAAATACAGCCATATAAAGCCATGCACATACTGATGGATGTAGAAATGTTTCTCGCAGCCTGTACATGTGCACAGTACTTGTGAAGTACACACAGTAGCCTTGTGTTAAACAGCATGTGTGGTCTGCATAGTAATATTGCTTGGTACTGTTATTGTGTCTAGTGTCCTAGGAATGGGATACCTGTCACTATCCCTGCTATATCTGTGCAGTTAGCAGTATGGCCATATGTGGCTGGTTGTAGTTAGATAGGCAAACATGTGGCCAGGGATAATATGGCCTGTCCAAGGCATGCGTTGAAGCATTGTACAGTACAATACCTGCTCACCTGTGTCTGTCTACAAGGTGACATTCCACAGGCACAGAGGTCTCTGGGTGAGTGAAATATGTACCATCACAGCCTTGGTTAGGTTCCTTTGGGCAACTGTTTTGATGTGTGAGTGCAGATAACCTCAGCATTCCAAGGGTATGTGGGGAAATCCATACATCCCCACACCATACCTCCCAACAGTACTGAATTACTTGTTCTTTATCGAGTTTTGGGAGTCCAAATAATGGGGTGCCATGATTCCCGACTTTTTCCTACTTTTTCACAGATTTTTTTTTAATTGTTTGTTTTCATTTTTTTGAGCTGATGTCATCAGATGTGCAAAGATGTCTGCTCTGACAGACTGTCAGAATTGAGCTTGCCCAGGAAGGATATTTGAATGGTGGAAGGAAACTGGAAACAGGGAGTAGGAAGGGTTGCTTTTTGAATGCTGTCTGTGGGAACATTTATCGGAAACATGATGCGAGTGGGAAGGACTGCTTATGCTGTGGAAACATTTATCTGGGATACTGCAGAGCTTGAGCATGGATACTGCAGAGCTTTTGAGGTATTTGTGAACTGCATCAGTTGCAGAGCTGCTATTGAGGTATTTGTGAATGGCGCGAGTAGAGCTTGGTATTCGTGAATGGACTGCTTGACTTGAACTATATTGTGTGTGTCTGTGTACATGTGTATGTGTGTGCGTGTGCATGTGTGTGTGTGTGTGTGTGTGTGTGTGTGTGTGTGTGTGTGTGTTTATGTGTTGTGACAGTGCTAAATAACCAGAAGTTTGTCATACAAATCTGCATTTGCAATTTTGAATGTTCGTTCTGCCTTCTCTTTTATAAAATAAACATCTGCTGATTAGCGCTATAGAAAAGTAATGGATGCTAGGGATGTAGCAGTCTTACAGAAGAAATCTGTGCCATGATAATAAAGCAGCATATTTATCATGCTTTATGTGTAGTTCTGCAGACAGCTTGCTGTACTCCTGTAGCAATGACAATGATATACCACACAGAAAGTATGTTTAACATCTGGAGCCCTACTAGAAATACCATATAATTTTGCTCAGGACAGCAGTAATGAACATTATACAAACAGATCAAGCTCATCTGTGGAAAAAGTAGGATTTACCAAACTGTGGTAATGTTTACATAAGAGGATGAGCCTGAGTGGGTAAATTATGCCAAAAGTAGATAAATCTTTAATTAATCATGAGTGAGCAGTGATTATTTTTTCTAAAATCTTTAGATCCATTCTGTTCCCCTTTGCATATCCATTAATCTAAAACCTTTAGGTCCATTGTGTTCTCCTTTACGAATCCATTAATTTTCTTACATTGAATTACTTATCTTGAGTTAGTCTAAAAACATTTCCACTTTGTCTGCTGCAACTGTGTTATACACATTTTTATCCTGTATGGGAATCATGTATGTATTTTATCTAACTTTATTGCATGTCAGATTCAGAAAATGTCTCCAAACACTACTTCCAGATTAAACATTTTGGAGGCTCAATAAATGATCGAGGAGTTTATGATTGATCTACAAAACTGTGACAAATTATTAGTGCATGGGGAAATTTTATTTTAATTCTGAAATGTTGGTATGTTGAAGAATTCATTTTACTTTGATGTACAGAGTTTGTTTGCTTTAAAAGGTGCTAACAAATTTCAGAATCTACTGTTTGTTGGCTTGAACTATACATCAATTGCCACACTACTTGTAAAGGGTGTCAAAAATTTATATTTATTAACAGCATACAAATAAAAAATATTAATGTCTTATATATAACTTTCTAAATCACTGATTGCAGACATGTATCTATAGCTATATTTATATGTGCCAAATTAACCATGGTGCTGCATGTCTATTCAATAACTTTCTGGCTAAATCACTATTCCTTCTATCTGATTTGTCCATAATTTGTATTATATTATCTATAGTCAGAATTTGATTAATCTTCTATTACTGTTGTACAATATGCTTGAACAGCACATCCCCTCAAAAAAAAGTCTCTTCAATTATTTCTGTCTTTCTACACAGCATCTCATTCATCAGCTGAGGTAGTGCCACTTTTAACCACTTAATCTTACACATAAACAAAAAAATATGCTCCAAGTTCACAGATTTCTAGCATTCTGGATAGACATTTGGGAATGTCTTCATCCAAGTTTGTAGAGTGTAAAATTTTCCACAAAATTATTCCACATCTCCTGGGATTTGTTGCATGTGGTAGTGAATGACAAACTAATTGCCATATAGCATCAGTTATCCTTATATCTAACATTGTTTCCCATTTGTGTTTTAAGCTTCCCCTGGATTTCTGAGGTAATGTATCATTAAGATCTTACACACACACCTAAACAGACTTCACTCACAGAATATCTCCAGTGCTTCTGTTATTTATTTTATTTATTTATTTTATTTTACATTTGTTGACCGGGCTAGTCCAACTGGATATATGTCCATTTTCAGTAGAGGCCCGGGGAGAAAAGCTCCAAAGACAGATACATTATAACAAAATGTATAAGGTTACAAACAAAAACAGTGTTTGTAAGGTTACAATCAAGTTAACATAGCAGTAGATACAAACATTTTGCAGTTTATTATAAGACAAATATTTACAATAATATGGGACAAGATATTCTCATGAGG
>NC_056737.1:1634002004-1634007004 GCF_019279795.1 Protopterus annectens
GCTTCCAACACTACAATATCACCTTCCCAAATGATAAATATATCATCCAAAAAGCGTGAATAAAATTTTACAAATTTATAGAACTCACTATGAAATAAATAATGCTCTTCCCAAAATGCCATGATGTAGTTGGCATATATGGGGGCACAAGCAGCCCCCATGGCTACCCCGTATGTTGTTTGAAGTAGTGCCCCTCAAAAAATAAAAAATTATTATGAAGGACAACTTCCATAAGCTTGACCATAACATTAAACTAAGGATTCGTGGCATTTTTTGGCAAGGGTCAATGGATGTGTTGTTAGTGATAATATTTGCTTCCTAACTATAGATGTTTACAATTTATTCTCGGTTATACCCCATGACACGGGTTTAGTTTGGTTAGAAGAACAATTACATGCAACCAGTGTGTATGAACAGGACCAAATTAATGTTATGGTCAAGCTTATGGAATGGTTATTATTAAGGGACAAATGGTCAGAGCGGCCCGGATGGTTAGTGATTTTAATGAATTTGTGGATGAATTAAATTTTATGGTGTCTTTATTTTTAAACAGAGGGTATCCTGAGAGTTTATGTATGGATGTTTTTAAGGAAGTTAAAGGTAAAAGGGAGGATGGTATTTATCAAGCCATACTTTGTGTAGGGGGACTCAATCATTCCATTACACCTGGAGTACCAAAGGTTCACCTTTTTTGACTGGTACGCATCGTTTTCATTTGTCGCTAATAAACCTGTGTTGGCCTGGACTCGTTTTCCTAATATTTATTGTGTGTTCTGGTAAAATGTTGTATAATGCAGTCAGTGAATAGTACTAACTACAGACAAACATTTGAGTGTTGTGTTGGACGTTATATCCTTCAGATATTCTGTACTGATGCAACCCACTTTTATACTAGCCACCATCTAGGTTAATCAGAGCAACTAACTGTTTGTCTAGTTTTGGCCATTTTTCCCCTCATTCTCTCTCGCTTTGTCCAGCTTTCATGCACAAACAGATTGAGGGGTATGACAGTCTGTGGGAAAACCAACATATGGCTACCTCACATGCAAAAGACACGGATACTGCCAGATTCAAACCATCAAAACCATCACCCATGCTAATGTCCCTAGCCTACTGAGTCACACAGGCTGCTGGACAGGGATGTGTCATTCATCACGCAATCAACAGCATATAGACATACATTGTCATGTTCTATGTCATAGCCCTGGAATTGGCAAGTCTGCTAATATATCCCTGCAGATTTACTGTTCCAGCAATTGTATGGGTACACTGATGTGTTTGGGGCATGCTCTGCTGGCATACACTATTGTGCGACTGTCATGTGACCCCACTGTTTTCCATCTCCCTTGAATAATGAAGTGGATTTTTCAGCCATTTGGCCTAGTGCATATTATGGAGCACACCCAACTGGACAGACTACCTGTTGTCCCAAGTGGCTGTTAGATCTCTCCAGTTAGCCCAATAGCCTACTATGCTTCCTTGCATACATGCAGCAAGTCCATACATATGCTAATATATTCTAGTACCCATTACAAGTGGTAAATAGGTGAGTGACTTACCTTGTGAATGCAGCAGTTGACAGACCTGTAGTTTGGGGCTGACTTATCTGATGCATGCAGTACATAGCCTATAAATGGTTAGGTACATGTTATGTGGGCTGGCTGTCATAATTTTTACTAATATGTATGCAAGTTGGAGTAGGGTGCCAGTCCCTAGGGCCCTAGGTTGTCAGTGCATGTGCTATGCATTATGTCTTGGCCAAGGCCAGGGCATACTGGGCATGTCTACATGTGTCTACTGGGACAACCTCAGGAATTTTTTCCTTGGAGTCCCCCTGTGGGTGTGGCTTTGATGACCTAGGCACTGGTGGAGTGCTATGTTTCCCTTCCCTTTGCTGATCCTGCTGAAGCTGTTTCCACAGGATCATATTGTGTAGCATGGCACATACTGTGAACATCTGTGCACATGTGGCTGGAGAGTACTACAGGGCTCCACCAGATATATCGAGGCACCAGAACCATGACTTCAGCAGCCCAAATACATGCCGTGTGATGTTCCTAGTATGTGTGTATACCTCATTATTGCATTGTGGGTTTGTGTGCATTTCTGATGGGCGTCATCATCCACGGTTCCAGTGTTTAGCCAGTAACCACCAGTAAATGGCTGTGTAGAATGTCCCCCTAGAAAACATCTGGTACAGCTGTGATGCATGCCAGATATTGGAGTTGTGATAACTGCCAGGGCTGCCAGCACACACATTCATAATAATGCCCTGGCCATTGCACACGATCTGGCTGTTGATGGAGGGATACCCCTTGCAGTTGACATAGATTCTACCCTCCTCGCCGGGTGGTGCCTTGTTCTGTACACGAGTGCCATCTATGGCACTTAGTACCTTAGAGTAGTGTGCTACATGGTAGAAGTGCTGCATACTGCTGGGCCTCACCTCAGGGGTGATGAGAAAATAAATGTGCTCAATGGCATGTGGTAGCATGGCATCCAGGAACTGGTGTAGTACCCTGGATGCTGATGCCTGTGAGACCTCCATCATGTCCTCAGTTGGTCTTTGGGAAGTACAGGAGCTAGTATCCTAATACCTACACATACCTTTATTTCCACTGAGATGGGGTCCTCTCTATTGACTCTAGGTCTGAGTTGAGGTCAGGAGAGCTCAGCGAGTTATTGTAGAATGTCCCTGTCCACTCTGTAGTACTCTACAATCTCCATCTCATGTAGATCCTGGAAGATTACCCTGAACCTGAACACTCTTCTCTGTCTAGGCCTATTATCAGCAGCAGCAGCAGCAGCACTGACCTCAGCATCTAGCACATACAGATGTATCAGACCTGCAGCAGCCCTTAGCATTCTTTCAGTTAAAACTCGCAAGTTTGTACTCCACTGGTGCAGAGTATGGGGTGAAATCAGATTGCAGGGTTTTGCAACCTTTATAGTGCTTTGCTTTATGTGCGGCCTTTGTGATTTGCTACTTATGATGCATTCCACCTGTCAAGTACATCATTAAGAACTGTTAATGGCCCTAGTTTAAGTGAAGCAGGGGTTATCAGTACTTCATATAAAATTGCCTTTCTCAGCCAATTTTTTTTTTTTGGACAGCCTTCCTCACTCAGCACTGTGGCATGCCATGCAAGCATGTGCTGCAAAGGTAAACAGTGCTCAGCACTCAATGTACATGCCCCCACGAAAAGTCACGCTCAGCATGGTGGCACTCCAAGTAAACATGCTCAAACACAATGAAACACATGCTCTGAAGGTAAACAAATCTTAGCAAACACTCTACACACATCCTTGCTCAGCAGAGCACTGAGTCACACAAACAGGTGCTGCTGAGCTCCAGTGAGCTGACAAGCCCTCAGACACAACCCCCCTTTGATGTCAGCTACCTCTTCTGTGGGCACTGACATGGTTCTGTGCCTACACAGGTGGGATCTGTGGACACAGGCACACATTTGTGCTGTTCAGTAACTCCAGCTCATTTGCATAGGGATTCATGCACACAACCTGGAAATGGGTCTATATTATAGTATCGAAGTTTTTAAACATCGAATGCTATAATATCAACCCGTTTTTGTTGAAAATGCAAAATAGCAAAGCCACAGAACTTCAAACTCTTACCTAGGGGAAGATTTCGGTTGTCCGTTCCATGGCTTTGCTATTTAGTCTACTGTGGTGGGAAGGTTACGGACTGGGGTAAGGTAAGTATGTGAACGGATGTTACAGACCAGGTTAAGGTAAGTGTGGGAACAGATCGGGGTAAGGTGAGTGTGCGATAGGGACATTAGGGTTAGGGAGCGGGTAAGGTGAGTGTGCAATAGCTAGAGACTTTAGGGTTAGGGAGCGGGTAAGGTGAGTGTGCGGTAGTTAGGGGCTTTAGGGTTAAGTAGTGGGTAAGGTGAGTGTGTGGTAGTTAGGGACTTTAGGGTTAGGGAGTGGGTAAGGTGAGTGTATGGTAGTTAGGGACTTTAGGGTTAGGGAGCAGGTAAGGTGAGTGTGCGGTAGTTAGGGACTTTAGGGTTAGGGTTGGGTTAAGATGAGTGGACAGGTAGTAGTGTAGGGTTAGAATTATGTTTTTTTTAAGTGTATGTGTGTGGTTTATTTATTTTGTTGTGCTTGTGCTGTGTGTTTGTGTTTCGGAACAGCAAATTTGTTCCCTGGGAAAAAATTTGCTCTTCTGTATGTTCGATATTTTGTGGTTTAGATAGTTTAGATACGATGAAATCGCGTTAACTATTTAAATCATATGATAGGGTAATATAAATGCCCTGGAAACAACACAGTTCCAGGCCTGCCTCCTTAGCAACAGAACCATTCCATCATGTAGATACTCCATGCAGGATCCTATAATACATTACTGTCACATACTAATTACTTTGGTTTTTACACTATTTTTTTTTCATATAAGCATGTTTGCGCACTGCAGAGCACCATACAAACATACAAAGTTCATTAAAAAATAATGTTCTACATTATTTCTCATACAGTTTTGGACACATGGTGGATGGTTTTGCACATATTTATGTCTGCTATGCTATTTCTGTCCATCTCACTACACACTTACAGCCCCTGTTGTCTGGTTAAAATCCTGTACATGGAATTTTTCCACGTACACTAAGGACATCGACATGGGGACTGCAGGATTGTCTACAGCTTCCTGGATCACTCTAACTCCCTCATTTGCATGCAATTCATCTGCTTATTGGGTGATTTGCATGCCACAAATACTTCTGTGTAGGTGTGTGCATGTGCACCGCCCAGCTCTGTTTACTGGATTGCAAACCTGCTTACTTTCATGTAAGCAGTGTACCACTATGCTTACATGGAAAAAAAATCCCTGTAGGTTTTATTTAATTCCCCATGGTATCTTTTATTCTCTACAAAATGGCAATGTAGTAAGAAAGATGTTGATTGTTCAGTCATCACAAATCACTGCATTATATGATACAATACTTTTTAAAATGGCAATCTTATGCATTAGCCTTAAT
>NC_056737.1:1634012004-1634017004 GCF_019279795.1 Protopterus annectens
TGTGTAAACCATTGGGGGAAGACGTAGGGAGTTATATCAGTGTCTTGTAAGCGATTATCATGGACGTACATGCTTACGACTAAGATGGTAACCATACCTCTCAGCCTTTCAGAATAAGACATCTGGACAAAGGCATTTTAAAATAAGTACAAATAGGGAATATTTTAAATATTCCTCTTACAAAGTTAGAACGTTGATAGAATAATGGATCATTCATTAGTATGAATGTTTTGAGGGTTATTAATTATAAACTACTAATGTCTGTCATTATTGTCTAACTCCACAGTCCCTAATGACTTGCAACTAAATTACCAGAAAGGCACAATATTATGAAAAAAGGTACAAAATTATAAGTCTAAGTTCGGGACATTTACCCAAAATGTGTACATTTGAGAGGTATGAAGGTAACCCAGTCCTAAATAAATGTACAGAACTAGTGAGATTAGGTGGACAGGTGTGAAGAAAGATGTGATGACAAATGACAAAACATGTATAAGTCAAAAGCATGTACCTCAATAAATGTGATGAATACTTATGCCCTGTGATAGTCAATGTGGAAGTTTAATAGAAACAAAATAAATGTATCCCTCAGGGTGTTATGCAGTGTCCCCGATACAGTGTTCAGTATCCCACACTCGCATGTGAGTTCTGCCACTGACGGAAAGCGCAAATACCGGTGAACACATAAGGTAGATGATAGCAGAATATGTTTTGATTAGCACCTGTTGGCTTTTGTGAGGAACACAACACTCTGGGCGGGTGTGTCCTACAAAAGGAATGTAATGGCATCTGGTCTGTGATTTCTTCATATATTGTGTGTAGTGGTGTAATAAAATGATATATCTTGTATCAGAAACAGATACATGTTATAGGAAACAGTATTATCGACTATACTACTACAAGAAAAATATGAAGGTATGAAAAGCGCTGAAGTAGTCAGTTTAGTATTGACCGCAGGTATGTGTTGACTTGTCAAATGTCACAGCTGTATATATAGTTCCTATAGGGCAGTCACCTCTACAAATGATGAAAGTGGGAGCTGATCTGTAGAAATGTCAGACGTAGTAGGTCAAAACATACCTACAGCCATGCATACTCCACAAATAGACATATTAACACACAGCAAAGCTTAGGCCAGGATTCACGAATCCTTGGCCGGCGTGTACGAGTAGAGTAAGAGTAGAGCAAGGCAAGATGTCTGCCGAGCTATTCAGCAATATCCTGTAGGGGCGTGTAAGACAGCCCCTAAAACGAACGTTGCACGGACAATGTTAGGATATGCAAATTACCCCATTTGTAGGTGAAAGCTATGCAAATGATGTAAAATTTGCGATACATGAAACACTAAGCTGTCCGTGCAAGAGTAGAGTTATGTGCAGAAATGTACTCGGATGTTAACCAAGTAACGTTCTGCAAGTAGCTAAACGGAGCAATGTCAGCTGCAAATAAAGGATGAATTTAGTTGAAGAAGCATGCCAATGGCCAAATGTAAGGCCAGTGGCATGTTTTTCCATTGGAAATTAATAAAACTCTAGTTGTCCTCCCCCGATCTCCGGTGTTTAAGCGTAGCGCAGCGGCGCGAATACGTGCTGCGCTTACAAAACAAGAAAAATATGTAAAATATACATACAAATTGTAATGTTAGTTAAAAGTTAGTTCACCATGCAGGTGAATGGCAAGCTGAAGACAACATGGCTACTGAGTAGTGGTTGCTATGTGTAGAAGCGCACTTTCAGAGATGTAACCAAGCATTAGTAGGCAATCCTATGCAACTGAGGCTGAGGATAATGAATCACAATTTGTCATGCCATATGGGCCAAGCCTCTATAGTGTAAGAGTAGGTTAAGGGGACTATCAGCGTAGAAGATAGGTGACATCATGAGTGTGTATGTATAAAACACTGTAATCTTATTGGAGCAGTGTGTCACATGTTTGCTGTCAGTTACTCATCAGTGGAAGAGGCGTGTTATGATTTATCCTAGGTAAAGTCAGGAAACTGATGGTGTATGCCATGGATATCACTGAAGCTTCTTGCAAACCTGCTTACAGTGTCTTTGCACCTATGCATGCCTGTAAGCCTGAGTAAGCATGTGTGCACGCGTGTCTCCCCGTGTGTGTGCATTGAAGAACGAGTAAGCTAGTGTAAGATTGTTAAAGCCCATGTAATGTCGTGTAAGCCAGTGTAAGTGTTTGTACGCATGTATAAGCCTGTGTGCGCATGTGGAAGCGGATGTGCACTTTACTGTGCTCCTATGCGCGGCACTGCTCACTGTGAAAACAGACAGTGAAAAGGAAGGTAAACAAATAGCAGTAAGTTAACTAAGGAGAACTACCACAGCTAGCAGGTGAAAACAATCAGAATGAGCATATTACACAGCCAGTACAGTAGGCCAGCACAGCACAGCACTTACAACTCTACAAACAGCATTCCACCATGTTTTTCTCAGACACACTGCAACACTGTAGTATACTAAGAGAAGTGAAAACTGAAAAAGCTTAACTGAGACAACATAATGTTAGGGCCTGCCATTGCTATTAAACATCAACATATGCAACATGCGTAGGGTTGTGCCAATGTGAATGCTGCTCAGCAACACACAGTGAGTAGATGGAGAAGAGTGTGCAGGCACAGGGTAACCTACCAGAGGCTACATGAGCTGGAGATAGTAGAGCGCTATAGAGTGGACAGAGACCTCCTGCAGAAGATTGTGGAGCTGTGCAGGCCATGTCTCACACACAGAACCAACAGAGGGAAACCCATCCCAGTGGAAACCAAGGTATGTGTTGCCCTAAGGATACAAGCAACAGGTACCTTCAAGAGATCAACTGGTGATATGATGTGGATTTCACAAACATCAGCATCCAGGGTACTGCACCATTTCATGAATGCCATGTCAGCACATGTCAGTGATCATGTATATATTCCTAATTCCCGTGAGGTATTGGGCAGCAATATGTGTCTTTTCCACACAATAGTGGAATACCCTGCGTACTGGGTGCAATACACTGCACGCACATATGCATCAAAGCACCAGCCAGTGAGTGTGGTAGGGCCTACATCAACCACAAGGGCTTCCCCTCCATGAAGTGGCGGTTTGTGTGTGATGGCCAGCCCATAATACTGAATGTGTGTGCTGGATGCCCTGGAAGCTGCAATGCTTCCTATATGTGGCATCTGATGCAGCTGTATAAAACATTTGGCAATGGGGACAACCCTCATCATCACCTAGTGGGGAATGCTGGATGTGCAGTTCAATTGTGGCTGATGACACACATCATAAATGCACACACACACATGAACAGGAATGCCATAATGAGACACACGCACAAACAGAAAATGTAATCTAGCATGTGTTTGTGTTGCTCAAGTCACAGTTCTGGTGCCTGGACACATCTGGTGGAGCATTAAAGCACTTGTCAACTACATGTACCAGAACTGTCTGTGGCCTAGGTTATCTGTGTCTCACACACACACACACACACACACACACACACACACACACACACACACACACACACACACACACATGACAGTTTATATACATAGTGTGAGTGACTGTTCATGTATGTGTTTTACTGCAGAACAGTTCAAACACAGCAAAGTCTGTCAATAATGGACATTCATCATAGTTGTACAACCACCTTGGTGGATATGCATGCAGACCTCTCATTGCTTATGTGATACAGTGATGTACTTCAAAATACCATTGTAAATGCAAATATCAAATGACAAATGACATAGCACTTGTCTATATGTACACATTGTTACCCATTATACATATTGGGGTCTAATACCTATGTGTTACTGTTGGTATAGTATGTGTAGTAAATGTGGATAACTAACTCTTTTTAGCCTTATAGATTTACAGCATGGGTTGGATAACATGTATCTGTCTGTATGATACCCTTGTGTAGAATAACTGTGTCATGTGCAGAATGCATTGTAGGCCACGGTATGAATTTCCAGATGTGGACAGAAATATCCCTATTGTCTTTGCTTGTAACTAACATGGCTATATGTCAAACAGTAATGGTCCCAGCAATGTGTGGTGGTCAATACCAGTGCTTACTGGTATAGTATAGTACATGAAGGATCCGCATGCTACTGTGTGTCCTACATGTGTGGGTCAGTTGTGAAGATATCATATAACAATTGGTTATTCAGACTTTTGAGGTCGTGTCTACTACCATAATGCAAAACAATCACAGATAGTAACAGTATCACCCACAGCACTATGTAAAACCATATCAATCACACGTGTAGACAAGTACAACAATATGTGTATTATAATGCATACTGGTTACCAATAGAAACTATGAAGTGTTAACAGTGTGTAATACAGGGCATGTCACCATTCCAATGTGTCCACTATACATTTACATGCAGACAGTGCACCTTCACCATGTTCACAAATAAATACATGAAAATCTGAACTACACACATCACACACGTACTGCACACTCTGAAACACATGCTGTCAATACTACACATGTCAGTCAAATGGCACATGGATGGATAATAAATCTTCAGAATTAACAGTGCTGTACACTATACTACATTGACGATCATAGCTGTAATGCATCATGCCTGCTTACATACACCTAGAAGGAAATACACTTTGTGTTAACAACATTTTAACATTATTACAGTGCTATGAAGCCACCCTGTGCATCAGTACCATGTTAGTCTGTTCCTGCATCAATGTTACACATTACAAGAGGTGGCACAGGTGTCATCATATGCACAGAGTATGTTGTTTCCTTTCCAGAGCCTGTCATTGAGCCATCCAATCAACATGTACGTATTTGTGTGTGTATGAGGGACAACAGTTTTTGCATGGCCCAATGTTGATGCAATGTGTGTGTGTATGTGTTATCCCTAGCTGTTTGTTTTATGTGTGTGTCTGCATGTACACAGTTTCAGCATGTGTCAGCCATATACAGGAGGTTGTGGGACAGTCACAGACTGTACCTGCCAGGCTGTACAGATCGCCATTTCT